>NW_024376316.1:0-91142 GCF_016808335.1 Panicum virgatum
ATTTTTCACAACGAAACACCAATCCACTCATTGTACCCTAAACTCTTTTTTTGGTGCGTTGCATAGTGTTTGGGTGCATTTGGGATCTTTGTAACTGCATGAAACACGATGAAAAACAGTTCGTGCCACAAGTCACGTCGGGATTTTTCACAAATGAACGCACCAATCCACTCCATTGGAGTTAAACTCATGTTTTGGTGTGGTGCATAGTGTTTGGTGCATTTGGGATCCTTTCCTAACTGCATGAAACTCGACGCAAAACGGGGTCAACTGTGCAATTAATGCAAAAGTTCGTGCCACGAAGTCACGTCGATTTTTCGCAACAAAAGCACCCAATCCACTCCATTGGACCCTAAACTCATGTTTTGGTGTTGCATAGTGTTTGGGTGCATTTGGGATCCTTTCAACTGCATGAAACTCGGCAAAAAGGGGTCAACTGGTGCAATTAATGCAAAAGTTTGTGCCACGAAGTCATCGGATTTTTCACAACGAACGCACCCAATCCACTCCATTGGACCCTAAACTCATGTTTTGGTGGTTGCATAGTGTTTGGTGCATTTGGGATCATTTCGTAACTGCATGAAACTCGGCAAAACGGGGTCAATTGGTGCAATTAATGCAAAAGTTCGTGCCACGAAGTCATTGGGATTTTTCTCAATGAACGCACCCAATCAACCCCATTGGACCCAAAACTCATGTTTTGGTGAGTTGCATAGTGTTGGCTGCATTTGGGATCATTTCGTAACTGCATGAATCTCGGTGCAAAACTGGGGTGAACTGGTGCAATTAATGCAAAAGTTCATGCCACGAAGTCACATCTGGATTTTTCGCAACGAACGCACCCAATCCGCCCCATTGGACCCTAAACTCATGTTTTGGTGCGTTTGCTTAGTGTTGGCATGCATTTGGGATCATTTCGTAACTGCATGAAAGTCATGCAAAACAGGTGAACGTGCAATTAATGCAAAAGTTCGTGCCGCGAAGTCACATCTGGATTTTTCACGAACGCACCCAATCCACCCCATTGGACCCTAACTCATGTTTTGGTGCGTTGCATAGTGTTTGGTGCATTTGGGATCGTTTCGTAACTGCATGAAACTCGATGCAACAGGGTGAACTGTGCAATTAATGCAAAATCGTGCCGCGAGTGACGTCAGGATTTTTCACAATGAACGCACCCAATCCACTCTATTGGACCCTAAACTCATGTTTTGGTGCGTTGCATAGTGTTTGAGTGCATTTGGGATCGTTTCCTAACTGAAACTCGCAAAAACGGGGTCAACTGGTGCAATTAATGCAAAAGTTCGCCACGAAGTCACATCGGATTTTTCTCAACAAACGCCCCAATCCAACCCATTGGACCCTAAACTAATGTTTTGGTGAGTTGCATAGTGTTTGGCTGCATTGGGATCATTTCGTAACTGCATGAATCTCGTGCAAAACGGGGTGAACTGTGCAATTAATGCAAAAGTCATGCCACGAAGTCAGATCTGGATTTTCGCAACGAACGCACCCAATCGCCCATTGGACCCTAAACTCATTTTGGTGCATTGCAAAGTGTTGGGATGCATTTGGGATCATTTCGTAACTGCATTAAACTCGATGCAAAACAAGGGTGAACTGGTGCAATTAATGCAAAAGATCGTCCACGAAGTCCCATCGGGATTTTCACAACGATTACACCAATCCACTCCATTGGACCCTAAACTCATTTTTTTGGTGCGTTGCATAGTGTTTGGGTGCATTTGGGATCTTTCGTAACTGCATGAAACACGATGAAAATGCAGGTGCCACAAAGTCACGTCGGGATTTTTCACATGAACGCAGCCAATCCACCACATTGGAAAAAACTAATGTTTTGGTGTGTTGCATAGTGTTTGGGTGCATTGGGATCATTTCCTAACTGCATGAAACTCGGTGCAAAACGGGGTCAACTGGTGCAATTAATGCAAAAGTTCATGCCACGAAGTCACGTCGGCATTTTTCGCAACGAAAGCACCCAATCCGCTCCATTGGACCCTAAACTCTTGTTTTGTTTGCATAGTGTTTGGGTGCATTTGGGATCCTTTGCTAACTGCATGAAACTCGGCGCAAAACAGGGTCAACTGGTGCAATTAATGCAAAAGTTCGTGCCACGAGTGACGTCCAGATTTTTCACAACGAACGCACCCAATCCACTCCATTGGACCGTAAACTCATGTTTTGGTGTGTTGCATAGTGTTGGGTGCATTTGGGATCCTTTCCTAACTGCATGAAACTCGGTGCAAAACGGGGTCAACTGGTGCAATTAATGCAAAAGTTCGTGCCACGAAGTCACGTCGGGATTTTTCTCAAGGAACGCACCCAATCCACCCCATTGGACCCAAAACTCATGTTTTGGTGAGTTGCATAGTGTTTGGCTGCATTTGGGATCATTTCGTAACTGCATGAAACTCGTGCAAAATGGGTGAACGGTGCAATTAATGCAAAGTTCATGCCACGAAGTCACATCTGGATTTTTCGCAACGAACGCACACCAATCCGCCCCATTGGACCCTAAACTCATGTTTTGGTGCGTTGCTTAGTGTTGGGAATGCGTTTGGGATCATTTCGTAACTGCCATGAAACTCGATTGCAAAACATGATGAACTGGTTGCAATTAATGCAAAAGTTCATGCCACGAAGTCACATTTGGAATTTTCTCAACGAACGCACCCAATCCAACCCATTGGACCCTAACCTAATGTTTTGGTGAGTTGCATAGTGTTTGGCTGCGTTTGGGATCATTTCATAACTGCATGAATCTCGTAGCAAAACGGGGTGAACTAGTGCAATTAATACAAAAGTCCATGCCACGAAGTCACATCTGGATTTTTCGCAACGAACGCACCCAATCCGCCCCATTGGACCCTAAACTCATGTTTTGGGTGCGTTGCATAGTGTTGGCATGCATTTGGGATCATTTCATAAATGCATTAAACTCGATGCAAAACAGGGTGAACTGGTGCAATTAATGCAAAAGATCGTGCCGCGAAGTCCATCGGGATTTTTCACAACGAATGCACCCAATCCACTCCATTGGACCCTAAACTCATGTTTTGGTGCATTGCATAGTGTTTAGGTGCATTTGGGATCATTTCGTAACTGCAATGAAACACGATGAAAAACAGGGTGCCACAAAGTAACGTCAGGATTTTTCACAATGAACGCAGCCATTCCACCACATTGGAAGCTAAACTCATGTTTTGGAGTGTTGCAAAGTGTTTGGGTGCATTTGGGATCGTTTCCTAACTTCATGAAACTCGGTGCAAAACGGGGTCAACTGGTGCAATTAATGCAAAAGTTCGTGCCACGAAGTCACATCATGATTTTTCTCAACAAACGCACCCAATCCACCCCATTGGACCTTAAACCCATGTTTTGGTGAGTTCCATAGTGTTTGGCTGCATTTGGGATCATTTCGTAACTGCATGAAACTCGGTGCAAAACAGGGCGAATTGGTGCAATTAATGCAAAAGTTCATGCCACGAAGTCACATCGGGATTTTTCACAATGAATGCACCCCAATCCGCCCCATTGAACCCTAAACTCATGATTTGGTGCGTTGCATAGTGTTGGGATGCATTTGGGATCATTTCGTAACTGCATGAAACTAGATGCAAAACAGGGTGAACTGGTGCAATTAATGCAAAAGTTCGTGCCACGAAGTCACGTCGGGATTTTTCACAATGAACGCGCCCAATCCTTCACATTGGACCCTAAACTCATGTGTTGGTTCGTTGCATAGGTGTTTGAGTGCATTTGGGATCGTTTCCTAACTGCATGAAACTCGAACGCAAAAACGGGGTCAGCAGGTGCAATTAATGCAAAAGTTCGTGCCACGAAGTCACGTCGGGATTTTTCTCAACGAACACACCCATTCCACCCCATTGGACCCTAACTCATGTTTTGGTGAGTTGCATAGTGTTTGGCTGCATTTGGGGTCATTTCGTAACTTGCATGAATCTCGGTGCAAAACGGGGTGAATCTGGTGCAATTAATGCAAAAGTTTATGACACAAAGTCACATCTGGTTTCTTCACAACGAACGCACCCAATCCGCCCCATTGGACCCTAAACTCATGTTTTGGTGCGTTTCATAGTGTTTGGCAACATTTGGGATCGTTTCGTAACTGCACTGAAACATGGTGCAAAATAGGGTCCACTGGTGCAATTAATGCAAAAGTTCATGCCACGAAGTCACATCGGGATTTTTCACAACGAACGCACCCAATCCGCCCCATTGGACCCTAAACTCATGTTTTGGTGTGTTGCATAGTGTTGGGATGCATTTGGGATCATTTCGTAACTGCCTGAAACTCGATGCAAAACAGGGTGAACTGGTGCAATTAATACAAAAGTTCATGCCACTGAAGTCACATCCAGATTTTTGGCAACGAAAGCACCCAATCCACTCCATTGGACCCTAAATTCATGTTTTCGTCCGTTTCATAGTGTTTGGCAGCATTTGGGATCGTTTCGTAACTACATGAAACTCGTTGCAAAATGGGGTCAACAGTGCAATTATTACATAAGTTAGTGCCACGAAGTCATGTCGGGATTTTTCTCAATGAACGCACCCAATCCACCACATTGGACCCTAAACTCATGTTTTGGTGCGTTGCATAGTGTTTGAGTGCATTTGGGATTGTTTCCTAACTGCATGAAACTCGACGCAAAAACGGGGTCAACTGGTTCAATTAATGCAAAAGTTCGAGCCACGAAGTCACATCGGGATTTTTCTCAACGAACGCACCCAATCCAACCCATTGGACCCTAACCTAATGTTTTGGTGAGTTGCATAGTGTTTGGCTGCGTTTGGTATCATTTCATAACTGCATGAATCTCGTAGCAAAACGGGGTGAACTGTTGCAATTAATACAAAAGTCCATGCCACGAAGTCACATCTGGATTTTTCGCAACGAACGCACCCAATCCGCCCCATTGGACCCTAAACTCATGTTTTGGTGCGTTGCATAGTGTTGGCATGCATTTGGGATCATTTCATAAATGCATTAAACTCGATGCAAAACAGGGTGAACTGGTGCAATTAATGCAAAAGATCGTGCCGCGAAGTCCATCGGGATTTTTCACAACGAATGCACCCAATCCACTCCATTGGACCCTAAACTCATGTTTTGGTGCATTGCATAGTGTTTGGGTGCATTTGGGATCATTTCGTAACTGCATGAAACACGATGAAAAACAGGGTGCCACAAAGTAACGTCAGGATTTTTCACAATGAACACAGCCATTCCACCACATTGGAAGCTAAACTCATGTTTTGGTGTGTTGCAAAGTGTTTGGGTGCATTTGGGATCGTTTCCTAACTTCATGAAACTCGGTGCAAAACGGGGTCAACTGGTGCAATTAATGCAAAAGTTCGTGCCACGAAGTCACATCATGATTTTTCTCAACAAACGCACCCAATCCACCCCATTGGACCTTAAACCCATGTTTTGGTGAGTTCCATAGTGTTTGGCTGCATTTGGGATCATTTCGTAACTGCATGAAACTCGGTGCAAAACAGTGCGAATTGGTGCAATTAATGCAAAAGTTCATGCCACGAAGTCACATCGGGATTTTTCACAATGAATGCACCCAATCCGCCCCATTGGACCCTAAACTCATGATTTGGTGCGTTGCATAGTGTTGGGATGCATTTGGGATCATTTCGTAACTGCATGAAACTAGATGCAAAACAGGGTCAACTGGTGCAATTAATGCTAAAGTTCGTGCCACGATGTGACGTCTAGATTTTCCACAACGAATGCACCCAATCCACTCCATTGGACCCTAAACTCATGTTTTGGTGTGTTGCATTGTGTTTGGGAGCATTTGGGATCCTTTCCTAACTGCATGAAACTCGGTGCAAAATGGGGTCAACTGGTGCAATTAATGGAAAAGTTCGTGCCACGAAGTCACGTCGGGATTTTTCTCAATGAACGCACCCAATCCACCCCATTGGACCCAAAACTCATGTTTTGGTGAGTTGCATAGTGTTTGGCTGCATTTGGGATCATTTCGTAACTGCATGAATCTCGGTGCAAAACTGGGTGAACTGGTGCAATTAATGCAAAAGTTCATGCCATGAAGTCACATCTGGATTTTTCGCAACGAACGCACCCAATCCGCCCCATTGGACCCTAAACTCATGTTTTGGTGCGTTGCTTAGTGTTGGGATGCGTTTGGAATCATTTCGTAACTGCATGAAACTCGATGCAAAATAGGGTGAACTGGTGCAATTAATGCATAAGTCGTGCCACGAAGTCACGTCGGGATTTTTCGCAATGAGCGCACCCAATCCACCACATTAAACCCTAAACTCATGCTTTGGTGCGTTGCATAGTGTTTGAGTGCATTTGGGATTGTTTCTTAACTGCATGAAACTCGACGCAAAAACGGGGTCAACAGGTGCAATTAATGCATAAGTTCGTGCCACGAAGTCATGTCGGCATTTTTCGCAATGAACGCACCCAATCCGCCCCATTGGACCTAAAACCCATGTTTTGCTGAGTTGCACAGTGTTTGGCTGCATTTGGGATCATTTCGTAACTGCATGAATCTCGGTGCAAAACGGGGTGAACTGGTGCAATTAATGCAAAAGTTCATGCCACGAAGTCACATCTGGATTTTTCGCAACGAACGCACCCAATCCGCTCCATTGGACCCTAAACTCATGTTTTGGTGCGTTGCTTAGTGTTGGGATGCGTTTGGGATCATTTCGTAACTGCATGAAACTCGATGCAAAACAGGGTGAACTGGTGCAATTAATGCAAAGTTTGTGCCACGAAGTGACGTCGGGATTCTACGCTACGAACACACCCAATCCAGTCCATTGGACCGTATACTCATGTTTTGGTGCGTTTCACAGTGTTTCGCAGCATTTGGGATCGTTTCGTAACTGCATGAAACTCGTTACAAAATGGGGTCAACTGGTGCAATTAATGCATAAGTTCGTGCCACGAAGTAATGTCGGCATTTTTCGAAACGAACGCACCCAATCCACCACATTGGACCCTAAACTCATGTTATGGTGTGTTGCATAGTGTTTGGGTGCATTTGGGATCCTTTCCTAACTGCATGAAACTCGGCGCAAAACGGGGTCAATTGGTGCAATTAATGCAAAAGTTCGTGCCACGATGTGACTTCAGGATTTTTCACAACGAACGCACCCAATCCACTCCATTGGGCCCTAAACTCATGTTTTGGTGCATTTCATAGTGTTTGGCAGCATTTGGGATCGTTTCGTAACTGCATAAAACACGGTGCAATACAGGGTCAGCTGGTGCAATTAATAAAAAAGTTCATGCCACGAAGTCACATCGGGATTTTTCACAACGAACGCACCCAATCCGCCCCATTGGACCCTAAACTCATGTTTTGGTGTGTTTCATAGTGTTGGGATGCATTTGGGATCATTTCGTAACTGCATGAAACTCGATGCAAAACAGGGTGAACTGGTGCAATTAATGCAAAAGTTCGTGCCGCGAAGTCACATCGGAATTTTTCGCAACGAACGCACCCAATCCGCCACATTGGACGCTAAACTCATGTTTTGGTGTGTTGCATAGTGTTTGAGTGCATTTGGGATCGTTTCCTAACTACATGAAACTCGAGGCAAAAACGGGGTCAACTGGTGCAATTAATGCAAAAGTTCGAGCCACGAAGTCACATCGGGATTTTTCTCAACGAACGCACCCAATCCAACCCATTGGACCCTAAACTCATGTTTTGGTGAGTTGCATAGTGTTTGAGTGCATTTGGGATCATTTCGTAACTGCATGAAACACGATGAAAAACAGCGTGCCACAAAGTCACGTCGGGATTTTTCTCAACAAACGCACCCAATCGACCCATTGGACCCTAAACTCATGTCTTGGTGAGTTGCATAGTGTTTGGCTGCGTTTGGGATTATTTCATAACTGCATGAATCTCTGTGCAAAACGGGGTGAAGTGGTGCAATTAATGCAAAAGATCGTGCTGCGAAGTTCCATCGGGATTTTTTGCAACGAATGCATCAAATCTACTCCATTGGACCCTAAACTCATGTTTTGGTGCGTTGCATAGTGTTTGGGTGCATTTGGGATCGTTTCGTAACTGCATGAAACATGATGAAAAACCGGGTGCCACAAAGTCACGTCGGGATTTTTCGCAATGAACGCAGCCAATCCACCACATTGTACGCTAACCTAATGTTTTGGTGTGTTGCATAGTGTTTGGGTGCATTTGGGATCGTTTCCTAACTGCATGAAACTCGGCGCAAAACAGGGTCAACTGGTGCAATTAATGCAAAAGTTCATGCCACGAAATCACATCGGGATTTTTCACAACGAACGCACCCAATCCGCCCCATTGGACTCTAAACTCATGTTTTGGTGCGTTGCATAGTGTTGGGATGCATTTGGGATCATTTCGTAACTGCATGAAACTCCATGCAAAACATGGTGAACTGGTGCAATTAATGCAAAAGTTCGTGCCACGAAGTTACGTCCGGATTTTTCGCAACGAAAACACCCAATCCACTCCATTGGACCCTAAACTCATGTTTTTATCCGTTGCATAGTGTTTGGGTGCACTTGGATCCTTTCCTAACTGCATGAAACTCGGCGCAAAACGGGATCAACTGGTGCAATTAATGCAAAAGTTCGTGCCTCGATGTGACGTCCAGATTTTTCACAACGAACGCACCCAATCCACTGCATTGGACCCTAAACTCATGTTTTGGTGCGTTTCATAGTGTTTGGCAGCATTTGGGATCTTTTTGTAACTGCATGAAACTCGTTGCAAAATGGGGTCAACGGTGCAATTAATGCATAAGTTCGTGCCACGAAGTCACGTCGGGATTTCTCGCAATGAACACACCCAATCCACCACATTGGACCCTAAACTCATGTTTTGGTGCGTTGCATAGTGTTTGGGTGCATTTGGGATCGTTTCGTAACTGCATAAGACTCAACGCAAAAACGGGGTCAACAGGTGCAATTAATGCATAAGTTCGTGCCACGAAGTCATGTCGGCATTTTTCGCAATGAACGCACCCAATCCACCACATTAGACCCTAAACTCATGTTTTGGTGTGTTGCATAGTGTTTGGGTGCATTTGGGATCCTTTCCTAACTGCATGAAACGCGGCGCAAAATGGGGTCAACTCGTGCAATTAATACAAAAGTTCGTGCCAGGATGTGACGTCAGGATTTTTCACGACGAACGCACCCAATCCACTCCGTTGGGCCCTAAACTCATGTTTTGGTGCGTTTCATAGTGTTTGGCAGCATTTGGGATCGTTTCGTAACTACATGAAACTCGTTGCAAAAAGGGGTCAACTGGTGCAATTAATGCAAAAGTTCGTGCCTCGAAGTCACGTCGACATTTTTCGCAACAAAAGCACCCAATCCACTCCATTGGACCCTAAACTCATGTTTTCGTCCATTGCATAGTGTTTGGGTGCATTTGGGATCCTTTGCTAACTGCATGAAACTCGGCGCAAAACAGGGTCAACTGGTGCAATTAATGCAAAAGTTTGTGCCACGATGTGACATCCAGATTTTTCACAATGAACGCACCCAATCCACTCCATTGGACCCTAAACTCATGTTTTGGTGTGTTGCATAGTGTTTGGGTGCATTTGGGATCCTTTCCTAACTGCATGAAACTCGGTGCAAAACGGGGTCAATTGGTGCAATTAATGCAAAAGTTCGTGCCACGAAGTCACGTTGGGATTTTTCTCAATGAACGCACCCAATCAACCCCATTGGACCCAAAACTCATGTTTTCGTGAGTTGCATAGTGTTTGGCTGCATTTGGGATCATTTCGTAACTGCATGAATCTCGGTGCAAAACTAGGTGAACTGGTGCAATTAATGCAAAAGTTCATGCCACGAAGTCACATCTGGATTTTTCGCAACGAACACACCCAATCCGCCCCATTGGACCCTAAACTCATGTTTTGGTGCGTTGCTTAGTGTTGGGATGCGTTTGGGATCATTTCGTAACTGCATGAAAGTCGATGCAAAACATGGTGAACTGGTGCAATTAATGCAAAAGTTCATGCCACGAAGTCACATCTGGATTTTTTGCAACGAACGCACCCAATCCAACCCCATTGGACCCTAAACTCATGTTTTGGTGCGTTGCATAGTGTTTGGCTGCATTTGGGATCGTTTCGTAACTGCATGAAACTCGATGCAATACAGGGTGAACTAGTGCAATTAATGAAAAGATCGTGCCGCGAAGTCACGTCGGGATTTTTCGCAATGAACGCACCCAATCCACCACATTGGACCCTAAACTCATGATTTGGTGCGTTGCATAGTGTTTGAGTGCATTTGGGATCGTTTCCTAACTGCATGAAACTCAACGCAAAAACGGGGTCAACTGGTGCAATTAATGTAAAAGTTCGAGCCACGAAGTCACATCGGGATTTTTCTCAACAAACGCACCCAATCCAACCCATTGGACCCTAAACTAATGTTTTGGTGAGTTGCATAGTGTTTGGCTGCGTTTGGGATCATTTCGTAACTGCATGAATCTCGTAGCAAAACGGGGTGAACTGTTGCAATTAATGCAAAAGTTCGAGCCACGAAGTCACATCGGGATTTTTCACAACGAATACACCCAATCCACTCCATTGGACCCTAAACTCATTTTTTGGTGCGTTGCATAGTGTTTGGGTGCATTTGGGATCTTTTCGTAACTGCATGAAACACGATGAAAAACAGCGTGCCACAAAGTCACGTCGGGATTTTTCACAATGAACGCAGCCAATCCACCACATTGGAAGTTAAACTAATGTTTTGGTGTGTTGCATAGTGTTTGGGTGCATTTGGGATCATTTCCTAACTGCATGAAACTCGGTGCAAAACGGGGTCAACTGGTGCAATTAATGCAAAAGTTCGTGCCACGAAGTCACGTCGGCATTTTTCGCAACGAAAGCACCCAATCCACTCCATTGTACCCTAAACTCTTGTTTTCGTCCATTGCATAGTGTTTGAGTGCATTTGGGATCGTTTCCTAACTGCATGAAACTCGACGCAAAAACGGGGTCAATTGGTGCAATTAATGCAAAAGTTCGTGCCACGAAGTCACGTCGACATTTTTCGCAACAAAAGCACCCAATCCACTCCATTGGACCCTAAACTCATGTTTTCGTCCATTGCATAGTGTTTGGGTGCATTTGGGATCCTTTGCTAACTGCATGAAACTCGGCGCAAAACAGGGTCAACTGGTGCAATTAATGCAAAAGTTTGTGCCACGATGTGACATCCAGATTTTTCACAATGAACGCACCCAATCCACTCCATTGGACCCTAAACTCATGTTTTGGTGTGTTGCATAGTGTTTGGGTGCATTTGGGATCCTTTCCTAACTGCATGAAACTCGGTGCAAAACGGGGTCAATTGGTGCAATTAATGCAAAAGTTCGTGCCACGAAGTCACGTTGGGATTTTTCTCAATGAACGCACCCAATCAACCCCATTGGACCCAAAACTCATGTTTTCGTGAGTTGCATAGTGTTTGGCTGCATTTGGGATCATTTCGTAACTGCATGAATCTCGGTGCAAAACTGGGTGAACTGGTGCAATTAATGCAAAAGTTCATGCCACGAAGTCACATCTGGATTTTTCGCAACGAACACACCCAATCCGCCCCATTGGACCCTAAACTCATGTTTTGGTGCGTTGCTTAGTGTTGGGATGCGTTTGGGATCATTTCGTAACTGCATGAAAGTCGATGCAAAACATGGTGAAGTGGTGCAATTAATGCAAAAGTTCATGCCACGAAGTCACATCTGGATTTTTTGCAACGAACGCACCCAATCCAACCCCATTGGACCCTAAACTCATGTTTTGGTGCGTTGCATAGTGTTTGGCTGCATTTGGGATCGTTTCGTAACTGCATGAAACTCGATGCAATACAGGGTGAACTAGTGCAATTAATGCAAAAGATCGTGCCGCGAAGTGACGTCAGGATTTTTCACAATGAATGCACCCAATCCACTCTATTGGACCCTAAACTCATGTTTTGGTGTGTTGCATAGTGTTTGAGTGCATTTGGGATCGTTTCCTAACTGCATGAAACTCATTGCAAAATGGGGTCAATAGTGCAATTAATACATAAGTTCGTGCCACGAAGTCACGTCGGGATTTTTCGCAATGAACGCACCCAATCCACAACATTGGACCCTAAACTCATGTTTTGGTGCGTTGCATAGTGTTTGAGTGCATTTGGGATCGTTTCCTAACTGCATGAAACTCGACGCAAAAACGGGGTCAACTGGTGCAATTAATGCAAAAGTTCGAGCCACGAAGTCACATCGGGATTTTTCTCAACAAACGCACCCAATCCAACCCATTGGACCCTAAACTAATGTTTTGGTGAGTTGCATAGTGTTTGGCTGCGTTTGGGATCATTTCGTAACTGCATGAATCTCGTAGCAAAACGGGGTGAACTGTTGCAATTAATGCAAAAGTCCATGCCACGAAGTCAGATCTGGATTTTTCGCAACGAACGCACCCAATCCGCCTCATTGGACCCTAAACTCATGTTTTGGTGCATTGCAAAGTGTTGGGATGCATTTGGGATCATTTCGTAACTGCATTAAACTCGATGCAAAACAAGGTGAACTGGTGCAATTAATGCAAAAGATCGTACCACGAAGTCCCATCGGGATTTTTCACAACGAATACACCCAATCCACTCCATTGGACCCTAAACTCATTTTTTGGTGCGTTGCATAGTGTTTGGGTGCATTTGGGATCTTTTCGTAACTGCATGAAACACGATGAAAAACAGCGTGCCACAAAGTCACGTCGGGATTTTTCACAATGAACGCAGCCAATCCACCACATTGGAAGTTAAACTAATGTTTTGGTGTGTTGCATAGTGTTTGGGTGCATTTGGGATCATTTCCTAACTGCATGAAACTCGGTGCAAAACGGGGTCAACTGGTGCAATTAATGCAAAAGTTCGTGCCACGAAGTCACGTCGGCATTTTTCGCAACGAAAGCACCCAATCCACTCCATTGTACCCTAAACTCTTGTTTTCGTCCATTGCATAGTGTTTGGGTGCATTTGGGATCCTTTGCTAACTGCATGAAACTCGGCGCAAAACAGGGTCAACTGGTGCAATTAATGCAAAAGTTCGTGCCACGATGTGACGTCCAGATTTTTCACAACGAACGCACCCAATCCACTCCATTGGACCGTAAACTCATGTTTTGGTGTGTTGCATAGTGTTTGGGTGCATTTGGGATCCTTTCCTAACTGCATGAAACTCGGTGCAAAACGGGGTCAACTGGTGCAATTAATGCAAAAGTTCGTGCCACGAAGTCACGTCGGGATTTTTCTCAAGGAACGCACCCAATCCACCCCATTGGACCCAAAACTCATGTTTTGGTGAGTTGCATAGTGTTTGGCTGCATTTGGGATCATTTCGTAACTGCATGAATCTCGGTGCAAAATGGGGTGAACTGGTGCAATTAATGCAAAAGTTCATGCCACGAAGTCACATCTGGATTTTTCGCAACGAACGCACCCAATCCGCCCCATTGGACCCTAAACTCATGTTTTGGTGCGTTGCTTAGTGTTGGGATGCGTTTGGGATCATTTCGTAACTGCATGAAACTCGATGCAAAACATGATGAACTGGTGCAATTAATGCAAAAGTTCATGCCACGAAGTCACATTTGGATTTTTCGCAACAAACGCACCCAATCCGCCCCATTGGACCCTAAACTCATGTTTTGGTGCGTTGCATAGTGTTTGGCTGCATTTGGGATCGTTTCGTAACTGCATGAAACTCGATGCAAAACAGGGTGAACTAGTGCAATTAATGCAAAAGATCGTGCCACGAAGTCACGTTTGGATTTTTCGCAACGAACGCACCCAATCCGCCCCATTGGACCCTAAACTCATGTTTTGGTGCGTTGCATAGTATTTGGCTGCATTTGGGATCGTTTCGTAACTGCATGAAACTCGATGCAAAACAGGGTGAACTGGTGCAATTAATGCAAAAGTTCATGCCACGAAGTCACATTTGGATTTTTCACAACGAATGCACCCAATCCACTCCTTTGGACCCTAAACTCATGTTTTGGTGCGTTGCATAGTGTTTGGGTGCATTTGGGATCCTTTGCTAACTGCATGAAACTCGGCGCAAAACAGGGTCAACTGGTGCAATTAATGCAAAAGTTTGTGCCACGATGTGACATCCAGATTTTTCACAATGAACGCACCCAATCCACTCCATTGGACCCTAAACTCATGTTTTGGTGTGTTGCATAGTGTTTGGGTGCATTTGGGATCCTTTCCTAACTGCATGAAACTCGGTGCAAAACGGGGTCAATTGGTGCAATTAATGCAAAAGTTCGTGCCACGAAGTCACGTTGGGATTTTTCTCAATGAACGCACCCAATCAACCCCATTGGACCCAAAACTCATGTTTTCGTGAGTTGCATAGTGTTTGGCTGCATTTGGGATCATTTCGTAACTGCATGAATCTCGGTGCAAAACTAGGTGAACTGGTGCAATTAATGCAAAAGTTCATGCCACGAAGTCACATCTGGATTTTTCGTAACGAACACACCCAATCCGCCCCATTGGACCCTAAACTCATGTTTTGGTGCGTTGCTTAGTGTTGGGATGCGTTTGGGATCATTTCGTAACTGCATGAAAGTCGATGCAAAACATGGTGAACTGGTGCAATTAATGCAAAAGTTCATGCCACGAAGTCACATCTGGATTTTTTGCAACGAACGCACCCAATCCAACCCCATTGGACCCTAAACTCATGTTTTGGTGCGTTGCATAGTGTTTGGCTGCATTTGGGATCGTTTCGTAACTGCATGAAACTCGATGCAATACAGGGTGAACTAGTGCAATTAATGAAAAGATCGTGCCGCGAAGTCACGTCGGGATTTTTCGCAATGAACGCACCCAATCCACCACATTGGACCCTAAACTCATGTTTTGGTGCGTTGCATAGTGTTTGAGTGCATTTGGGATCGTTTCCTAACTGCATGAAACTCAACGCAAAAACGGGGTCAACTGGTGCAATTAATGTAAAAGTTCGAGCCACGAAGTCACATCGGGATTTTTCTCAACAAACGCACCCAATCCAACCCATTGGACCCTAAACTAATGTTTTGGTGAGTTGCATAGTGTTTGGCTGCGTTTGGGATCATTTCGTAACTGCATGAATCTCGTAGCAAAACGGGGTGAACTGTTGCAATTAATGCAAAAGTCCATGCCACGAAGTCAGATCTGGATTTTTCGCAACGAACGCACCCAATCCGCCTCATTGGACCCTAAACTCATGTTTTGGTGCATTGCAAAGTGTTGGGATGCATTTGGGATCATTTCGTAACTGCATTAAACTCGATGCAAAACAAGGTGAACTGGTGCAATTAATGCAAAAGATCGTACCACGAAGTCCCATCGGGATTTTTCACAACGAATACACCCAATCCACTCCATTGGACCCTAAACTCATTTTTTGGTGCGTTGCATAGTGTTTGGGTGCATTTGGGATCTTTTCGTAACTGCATGAAACACGATGAAAAACAGCGTGCCACAAAGTCACGTCGGGATTTTTCACAATGAACGCAGCCAATCCACCACATTGGAAGTTAAACTAATGTTTTGGTGTGTTGCATAGTGTTTGAGTGCATTTGGGATCGTTTCCTAACTGCATGAAACTCGACGCAAAAACGGGGTCAATTGGTGCAATTAATGCAAAAGTTCGTGCCACGAAGTCACGTCGACATTTTTCGCAACAAAAGCACCCAATCCACTCCATTGGACCCTAAACTCATGTTTTCGTCCATTGCATAGTGTTTGGGTGCATTTGGGATCCTTTGCTAACTGCATGAAACTCGGCGCAAAACAGGGTCAACTGGTGCAATTAATGCAAAAGTTTGTGCCACGATGTGACATCCAGATTTTTCACAATGAACGCACCCAATCCACTCCATTGGACCCTAAACTCATGTTTTGGTGTGTTGCATAGTGTTTGGGTGCATTTGGGATCCTTTCCTAACTGCATGAAACTCGGTGCAAAACGGGGTCAATTGGTGCAATTAATGCAAAAGTTCGTGCCACGAAGTCACGTTGGGATTTTTCTCAATGAACGCACCCAATCAACCCCATTGGACCCAAAACTCATGTTTTCGTGAGTTGCATAGTGTTTGGCTGCATTTGGGATCATTTCGTAACTGCATGAATCTCGGTGCAAAACTGGGTGAACTGGTGCAATTAATGCAAAAGTTCATGCCACGAAGTCACATCTGGATTTTTCGCAACGAACACACCCAATCCGCCCCATTGGACCCTAAACTCATGTTTTGGTGCGTTGCTTAGTGTTGGGATGCGTTTGGGATCATTTCGTAACTGCATGAAAGTCGATGCAAAACATGGTGAACTGGTGCAATTAATGCAAAAGTTCATGCCACGAAGTCACATCTGGATTTTTTGCAACGAACGCACCCAATCCAACCCCATTGGACCCTAAACTCATGTTTTGGTGCGTTGCATAGTGTTTGGCTGCATTTGGGATCGTTTCGTAACTGCATGAAACTCGATGCAATACAGGGTGAACTAGTGCAATTAATGCAAAAGATCGTGCCGCGAAGTGACGTCAGGATTTTTCACAATGAATGCACCCAATCCACTCTATTGGACCCTAAACTCATGTTTTGGTGTGTTGCATAGTGTTTGAGTGCATTTGGGATCGTTTCCTAACTGCATGAAACTCATTGCAAAATGGGGTCAATAGTGCAATTAATACATAAGTTCGTGCCACGAAGTCACGTCGGGATTTTTCGCAATGAACGCACCCAATCCACAACATTGGACCCTAAACTCATGTTTTGGTGCGTTGCATAGTGTTTGAGTGCATTTGGGATCGTTTCCTAACTGCATGAAACTCGACGCAAAAACGGGGTCAACTGGTGCAATTAATGCAAAAGTTCGAGCCACGAAGTCACATCGGGATTTTTCTCAACAAACGCACCCAATCCAACCCATTGGACCCTAAACTAATGTTTTGGTGAGTTGCATAGTGTTTGGCTGCGTTTGGGATCATTTCGTAACTGCATGAATCTCGTAGCAAAACGGGGTGAACTGTTGCAATTAATGCAAAAGTCCATGCCACGAAGTCAGATCTGGATTTTTCGCAACGAACGCACCCAATCCGCCTCATTGGACCCTAAACTCATGTTTTGGTGCATTGCAAAGTGTTGGGATGCATTTGGGATCATTTCGTAACTGCATTAAACTCGATGCAAAACAAGGTGAACTGGTGCAATTAATGCAAAAGATCGTACCACGAAGTCCCATCGGGATTTTTCACAACGAATACACCCAATCCACTCCATTGGACCCTAAACTCATTTTTTGGTGCGTTGCATAGTGTTTGGGTGCATTTGGGATCTTTTCGTAACTGCATGAAACACGATGAAAAACAGCGTGCCACAAAGTCACGTCGGGATTTTTCACAATGAACGCAGCCAATCCACCACATTGGAAGTTAAACTAATGTTTTGGTGTGTTGCATAGTGTTTGGGTGCATTTGGGATCATTTCCTAACTGCATGAAACTCGGTGCAAAACGGGGTCAACTGGTGCAATTAATGCAAAAGTTCGTGCCACGCAGTCACGTCGGCATTTTTCGCAACGAAAGCACCCAATCCACTCCATTGTACCCTAAACTCTTGTTTTCGTCCATTGCATAGTGTTTGGGTGCATTTGGGATCCTTTGCTAACTGCATGAAACTCGGCGCAAAACAGGGTCAACTGGTGCAATTAATGCAAAAGTTCGTGCCACGATGTGACGTCCAGATTTTTCACAACGAACGCACCCAATCCACTCCATTGGACCGTAAACTCATGTTTTGGTGTGTTGCATAGTGTTTGGGTGCATTTGGGATCCTTTCCTAACTGCATGAAACTCGGTGCAAAACGGGGTCAACTGGTGCAATTAATGCAAAAGTTCGTGCCACGAAGTCACGTCGGGATTTTTGTCAAGGAACGCACCCAATCCACCCCATTGGACCCAAAACTCATGTTTTGGTGAGTTGCATAGTGTTTGGCTGCATTTGGGATCATTTCGTAACTGCATGAATCTCGGTGCAAAATGGGGTGAACTGGTGCAATTAATGCAAAAGTTCATGCCACGAAGTCACATCTGGATTTTTCGCAACGAACGCACCCAATCCGCCCCATTGGACCCTAAACTCATGTTTTGGTGCGTTGCTTAGTGTTGGGATGCGTTTGGGATCATTTCGTAACTGCATGAAACTCGATGCAAAACATGATGAACTGGTGCAATTAATGCAAAAGTTCATGCCACGAAGTCACATTTGGATTTTTCGCAACAAACGCACCCAATCCGCCCCATTGGACCCTAAACTCATGTTTTGGTGCGTTGCATAGTGTTTGGCTGCATTTGGGATCGTTTCGTAACTGCATGAAACTCGATGCAAAACAGGGTGAACTAGTGCAATTAATGCAAAAGATCGTGCCACGAAGTCACGTTTGGATTTTTCGCAACGAACGCACCCAATCCGCCCCATTGGACCCTAAACTCATGTTTTGGTGCGTTGCATAGTATTTGGCTGCATTTGGGATCGTTTCGTAACTGCATGAAACTCGATGCAAAACAGGGTGAACTGGTGCAATTAATGCAAAAGTTCATGCCACGAAGTCACATTTGGATTTTTCACAACGAATGCACCCAATCCACTCCTTTGGACCCTAAACTCATGTTTTGGTGCGTTGCATAGTGTTTGGGTGCATTTGGGATCATTTCGTAACTGCATGAAACACGATGAAAAACTGGGTGCCACAAAGTCACGTCGAGATTTTTCAGAATGAACGCAGCCAATCCACCACATTGGAAGCTAAACTCATGTTTTGGTGTGTTGCATAGTGTTTGGGTGCATTTGGGATCGTTTCCTAACTGCATGAAACTCGGTGCAAAACGGGGTCAACTGGTGCAATTAATGCAAAAGTTCGTACCACGAAGTCACGTCCTGATTTTTCTCAACAAACGCACCCAATCCGCCCCATTGGACCTTAAACCCATTTTGGTGAGTTGCATAGTGTTTGGCTGCATTTGGGATCATTTCGTAACTGCATGAAACTCGGTGCAAAACAGGGTGAATTGGTGCAATTAATGCAAAAGTTCATGCCACGAAGTCACATCGGGATTTTTCACAATGAAGGCACCCAATCCGTCCCATTGGACCCTAAACTCATGTTTTGGTGCGTTGCATAGTGTTGGGATGCATTTGGGATCATTTCGTAACTGCATGAAACTAGATGCAAAACAGGGTGAACTGGTGCAATTAATGCAAAAGTTTGTGCCACGAAGTCACGTCGGGATTTTTCGCAATGAACGCACCAAATCCACCACATTGGACCCTAAACTCATGTTTTGGTGCGTTGCATAGTGTTTGAGTGCATTTGGGATCGTTTCCTAACTGCATGAAACTCGACGCAAAAACGGGGTCAGCTGGTGCAATTAATCCAAAAGTTCGTGCCACGAAGTCACGTCGGGATTTTTCTCAACGAACGCACCCAATCCACCCCATTGGACCCTAAACTCATGTTTTGGTGAGTTGCATAGTGTTTGGCTGCATTTGGGATCATTTCGTAACTGCATGAATCTCGGTGCAAAACGGGGTGAACTGGTGTAATTAATGCAAAAGTTCATGCCATGAAGTCACATCTGGATTTTTCGCAACGAACGCACCCAATCCGCCCCATTGGACCCTAAACTCATGTTTTGGTGCGTTGCATAGTGTTTGGCTGCATTTGGGATCGTTTCGTAACTGCATGAAACTCGATGCAAAACAGGGTGAACTAGTGCAATTAATGCAAAAGATCGTGCCGCGAAGTCCCATCGGGATTTTTCACAACGAATGCACCCAATCCACTCCTTTGGACCCTAAACTCATGTTTTGGTGCGTTCCATAGTGTTTGGGTGCATTTGGGATCATTTCGTAACTGCATGAAACACGATGAAAAACAGGGTGCCACAAAGTCACGTCGGGATTTTTCACAATGAACGCAGCCAATCCACCACATTGGAAGCTAAACTCATGTTTTGGTGTGTTGCATAGTGTTTGGGTGCATTTGGGATCGTTTCCTAACTGCATGAAACTCGGTGCAAAACGGGGTCAACTGGTGCAATTAATGCAAAAGTTTGTGCCACGAAGTGACGTCATGATTTTTCTCAACAAACGCACCCAATCCGCCCCATTGGACCTTAAACCCATTTTGGTGAGTTGCATAGTGTTTGGCTGCATTTGGGATCATTTCGTAACTGCATGAAACTCGGTGCAAAACAGGGTGAATTGGTGCAATTAATGCAAAAGTTCATGCCACGAAGTCACATCGGGATTTTTCACAATGAACGCACCCAATCCACCACATTGGACCCTAAACTCATGTTTTGGTGCGTTGCATAGTGTTTGAGTGCATTTGGGATCGTTTCCTAACTGCATGAAACTCGACGTAAAAACGGGGTCAGCTGGTGCAATTAATCCAAAAGTTCGTGCCACGAAGTCACGTCGGGATTTTTCTCAACGAACGCACCCAATCCACCCCATTGGACCCTCAACTCATGTTTTGGTGAGTTGCATAGTGTTTGGCTGCATTTGGGATCATTTCGTAACTGCATGAAACTCGATGCAAAACAGGGTGAACTAGTGCAATTAATGCAAAAGATCGTGCCGCGAAGTCCCATCGGGATTTTTTGAAACGAATGCATCAAATCCACTCCATTGGACCCTAAACTCATGTTTTGGTGCGTTGTATAGTGTTTGGGTGCATTTGGGATCGTTTCGTAACTGCATGAAACATGATGAAAAACAGGGTGCCACAAAGTCACGTTGGTATTTTTCGCAATGAACGCAGCCAATCCACCACATTGGATGCTAACCTAATGTTTTGGTGTGTTGCATAGTGTTTGGGTGCATTTGGGATCGTTTCCTAACTGCATGAAACTCGGCGCAAAACGGGGTCAACTGGTGCAATTAATGCAAAAGTTCATGCCACGAAATCACATCGGGATTTTTCACAACGAACGCACCCAATCCGCCCCATTGGACTCTAAACTCATGTTTTGGTGCGTTGCATAGTGTTGGGATGCATTTGGGATCATTTCGTAACTGCATGAAACACCATGCAAAACATGGTGAACTTGTGCAATTAATGCAAAAGTTCGTGCCACGAAGTTACGTCCGGATTTTTCGAAACGAAAACACCAAATCCACTCCATTGGACCCTAAACTCATGTTTTTATCCGTTGCATAGTGTTTGGGTGCATTTGGGATCCTTTCCTAACTGCATGAAACTCGGCGCAAAACGGGGTCAACTGGTGCAATTAATGCAAAAGTTCGTGCCTCAATGTGACGTCCAGATTTTTCACAACGAACGCACCCAATCCACTGCATTGGACCCTAAACTCATGTTTTGGTGCGTTTCATAGTGTTTGGCAGCATTTGGGATCGTTTTGTAACTGCATGAAACTCGTTGCAAAATGGGGTCAACGGTGCAATTAATGCATAAGTTCGTGCCACGAAGTCACGTAGGGATTTCTCGCAATGAACACACCCAATCCACCACATTGGACCCTAAACTCATGTTTTGGTGCGTTGCATAGTGTTTGGGTGCATTTGGGATCGTTTCGTAACTGCATAAGACTCAACGCAAAAACGGGGTCAACAGGTGCAATTAATGCATAAGTTCGTGCCACGAAGTCATGTCGGCATTTTTCGCAATGAACGCACCCAATCCACCACATTAGACCCTAAACTCATGTTTTGGTGTGTTGCATAGTGTTTGGGTGCATTTGGGATCCTTTCCTAACTGCATGAAACGCGGCGCAAAATGGGGTCAACTCGTGCAATTAATACAAAAGTTCGTGCCAGGATGTGACGTCAGGATTTTTCACGACGAACGCACCCAATCCACTCCGTTGGGCCCTAAACTCATGTTTTGGTGCGTTTCATAGTGTTTGGCAGCATTTGGGATCGTTTCGTAACTACATGAAACTCGTTGCAAAAAGGGGTCAACTGGTGCAATTAATGCAAAAGTTCGTGCCACGAAGTCACGTCGACATTTTTCGCAACAAAAGCACCCAATCCACTCCATTGGACCCTAAACTCATGTTTTCGTCCATTGCATAGTGTTTGGGTGCATTTGGGATCCTTTGCTAACTGCATGAAACTCGGCGCAAAACAGGGTCAACTGGTGCAATTAATGCAAAAGTTTGTGCCACGATGTGACATCCAGATTTTTCACAATGAACGCACCCAATCCACTCCATTGGACCCTAAACTCATGTTTTGGTGTGTTGCATAGTGTTTGGGTGCATTTGGGATCCTTTCCTAACTGCATGAAACTCGGTGCAAAACGGGGTCAATTGGTGCAATTAATGCAAAAGTTCGTGCCACGAAGTCACGTTGGGATTTTTCTCAATGAACGCACCCAATCAACCCCATTGGACCCAAAACTCATGTTTTCGTGAGTTGCATAGTGTTTGGCTGCATTTGGGATCATTTCGTAACTGCATGAATCTCGGTGCAAAACTGGGTGAACTGGTGCAATTAATGCAAAAGTTCATGCCACGAAGTCACATCTGGATTTTTCGCAACGAACACACCCAATCCGCCCCATTGGACCCTAAACTCATGTTTTGGTGCGTTGCTTAGTGTTGGGATGCGTTTGGGATCATTTCGTAACTGCATGAAAGTCGATGCAAAACATGGTGAACTGGTGCAATTAATGCAAAAGTTCATGCCACGAAGTCACATCTGGATTTTTTGCAACGAACGCACCCAATCCAACCCCATTGGACCCTAAACTCATGTTTTGGTGCGTTGCATAGTGTTTGGCTGCATTTGGGATCGTTTCATAACTGCATGAAACTCGATGCAATACAGGGTGAACTAGTGCAATTAATGCAAAAGTTTGTACCACGAAGTGACGTCGGGATTTTTCACAACGAACACACCCAATACACTCCATTGGACCGTAAACTCATATTTTGGTGCGTTTCATAGTGTTTGGCAGCATTTGGGATCGTTTCGTAACTGCATGAAACTCATTGCAAAATGGGGTCAATAGTGCAATTAATACATAAGTTCGTGCCACGAAGTCACGTCGGGATTTTTCGCAATGAACGCACCCAATCCACCACATTGGACCCTAAACTCATGTTTTGGTGCGTTGCATAGTGTTTGAGTGCATTTGGGATCGTTTCCTAACTGCATGAAACTCGACGCAAAAACGGGGTCAACTGGTGCAATTAATGCAAAAGTTCGAGCCACGAAGTCACATCGGGATTTTTCTCAACAAACGCACCCAATCCAACCCATTGGACCCTAAACTAATGTTTTGGTGAGTTGCATAGTGTTTGGCTGCGTTTGGGATCATTTCGTAACTGCATGAATCTCGTAGCAAAACGGGGTGAACTGTTGCAATTAATGCAAAAGTCCATGCCACGAAGTCAGATCTGGATTTTTCGCAACGAACGCACCCAATCCGCCTCATTGGACCCTAAACTCATGTTTTGGTGCATTGCAAAGTGTTGGGATGCATTTGGGATCATTTCGTAACTGCATTAAACTCGATGCAAAACAAGGTGAACTGGTGCAATTAATGCAAAAGATCGTACCACGAAGTCCCATCGGGATTTTTCACAACGAATACACCCAATCCACTCCATTGGACCCTAAACTCATTTTTTGGAGCGTTGCATAGTGTTTGGGTGCATTTGGGATCTTTTCGTAACTGCATGAAACACGATGAAAAACAGCGTGCCACAAAGTCACGTCGGGATTTTTCACAATGAACGCAGCCAATCCACCACATTGGAAGTTAAACTAATGTTTTGGTGTGTTGCATAGTGTTTGGGTGCATTTGGGATCATTTCCTAACTGCATGAAACTCGGTGCAAAACGGGGTCAACTGGTGCAATTAATGCAAAAGTTCGTGCCACGAAGTCACGTCGGCATTTTTCGCAACGAAAGCACCCAATCCACTCCATTGTACCCTAAACTCTTGTTTTCGTCCATTGCATAGTGTTTGGGTGCATTTGGGATCCTTTGCTAACTGCATGAAACTCGGCGCAAAACAGGGTCAACTGGTGCAATTAATGCAAAAGTTCGTGCCACGATGTGACGTCCAGATTTTTCACAACGAACGCACCCAATCCACTCCATTGGACCGTAAACTCATGTTTTGGTGTGTTGCATAGTGTTTGGGTGCATTTGGGATCCTTTCCTAACTGCATGAAACTCGGTGCAAAACGGGGTCAACTGGTGCAATTAATGCAAAAGTTTGTGCCACGAAGTCACATCGGGATTTTTCTCAAGGAACGCACCCAATCCACCCCATTGGACCCAAAACTCATGTTTTGGTGAGTTGCATAGTGTTTGGCTGCATTTGGGATCATTTCGTAACTGCATGAATCTCGGTGCAAAATGGGGTGAACTGGTGCAATTAATGCAAAAGTTCATGCCACGAAGTCACATCTGGATTTTTCGCAACGAAGGCACCCAATCCGCCCCATTGGACCCTAAACTCATGTTTTGGTGCGTTGCTTAGTGTTGGGATGCGTTTGGGATCATTTCGTAACTGCATGAAACTCGATGCAAAACATGATGAACTGGTGCAATTAATGCAAAAGTTCATGCCACGAAGTCACATTTGGATTTTTCGCAACGAACGCACCCAATCCGCCCCATTGGACCCTAAACTCATGTTTTGGTGCGTTGCATAGTGTTTGGCTGCATTTGGGATCGTTTCGTAACTGCATGAAACTCGATGCAAAACAGGGTGAACTAGTGCAATTAATGCAAAAGATCGTGCCACGAAGTCACGTTTGGATTTTTCGCAACGAACGCACCCAATCCGCCCCATTGGACCCTAAACTCATGTTTTGGTGCGTTGCATAGTGTTTGGCTGCATTTGGGATCGTTTCGTAACTGCATGAAACTCGATGCAAAACAGGGTGAACTGGTGCAATTAATGCAAAAGTTCATGCCACGAAGTCACATTTGGATTTTTCACAACGAATGCACCCAATCCACTCCTTTGGACCCTAAACTCATGTTTTGGTGCGTTGCATAGTGTTTGGGTGCATTTGGGATCATTTCGTAACTGCATGAAACACGATGAAAAACAGGGTGCCACAAAGTCACGTCGGGATTTTTCACAATGAACGCAGCCAATCCACCACATTGGAAGCTAAACTCATGTTTTGGTGTGTTGCATAGTGTTTGGGTGCATTTGGGATCGTTTCCTAACTGCATGAAACTCGGTGCAAAACGGGGTCAACTGGTGCAATTAATGCAAAAGTTCGTGCCACGAAGTCACGTCCTGATTTTTCTCAACAAACGCACCCAATCCGCCCCATTGGACCTTAAACCCATTTTGGTGAGTTGCATAGTGTTTGGCTGCATTTGGGATCATTTCGTAACTGCATGAAACTCGGTGCAAAACAGGGTGAATTGGTGCAATTAATGCAAAAGTTCATGCCACGAAGTCACATCGGGATTTTTCACAATGAAGGCACCCAATCCGTCCCATTGGACCCTAAACTCATGTTTTGGTGCGTTGCATAGTGTTGGGATGCATTTGGGATCATTTCGTAACTGCATGAAACTAGATGCAAAACAGGGTGAACTGGTGCAATTAATGCAAAAGTTTGTGCCACGAAGTCACGTCGGGATTTTTCGCAATGAACGCACCAAATCCACCACATTGGACCCTAAACTCATGTTTTGGTGCGTTGCATAGTGTTTGAGTGCATTTGGGATCGTTTCCTAACTGCATGAAACTCGACGCAAAAACGGGGTCAGCTGGTGCAATTAATCCAAAAGTTCGTGCCACGAAGTCACGTCGGGATTTTTCTCAACGAACGCACCCAATCCACCCCATTGGACCCTAAACTCATGTTTTGGTGAGTTGCATAGTGTTTGGCTGCATTTGGGATCATTTCGTAACTGCATGAATCTCGGTGCAAAACGGGGTGAACTGGTGTAATTAATGCAAAAGTTCATGCCATGAAGTCACATCTGGATTTTTCGCAACGAACGCACCCAATCCGCCCCATTGGACCCTAAACTCATGTTTTGGTGCGTTGCATAGTGTTTGGCTGCATTTGGGATCGTTTCGTAACTGCATGAAACTCGATGCAAAACAGGGTGAACTAGTGCAATTAATGCAAAAGATCGTGCCGCGAAGTCCCATCGGGATTTTTCACAACGAATGCACCCAATCCACTCCTTTGGACCCTAAACTCATGTTTTGGTGCGTTCCATAGTGTTTGGGTGCATTTGGGATCATTTCGTAACTGCATGAAACACGATGAAAAACAGGGTGCCACAAAGTCACGTCGGGATTTTTCACAATGAACGCAGCCAATCCACCACATTGGAAGCTAAACTCATGTTTTGGTGTGTTGCATAGTGTTTGGGTGCATTTGGGATCGTTTCCTAACTGCATGAAACTCGGTGCAAAACGGGGTCAACTGGTACAATTAATGCAAAAGTTTGTGCCACGAAGTGACGTCATGATTTTTCTCAACAAACGCACCCAATCCGCCCCATTGGACCTTAAACCCATTTTGGTGAGTTGCATAGTGTTTGGCTGCATTTGGGATCATTTCGTAACTGCATGAAACTCGGTGCAAAACAGGGTGAATTGGTGCAATTAATGCAAAAGTTCATGCCACGAAGTCACATCGGGATTTTTCACAATGAACGCACCCAATCCACCACATTGGACCCTAAACTCATGTTTTGGTGCGTTGCATAGTGTTTGAGTGCATTTGGGATCGTTTCCTAACTGCATGAAACTCGACGTAAAAACGGGGTCAGCTGGTGCAATTAATCCAAAAGTTCGTGCCACGAAGTCACGTCGGGATTTTTCTCAACGAACGCACCCAATCCACCCCATTGGACCCTAAACTCATGTTTTGGTGAGTTGCATAGTGTTTGGCTGCATTTGGGATCATTTCGTAACTGCATGAAACTCGATGCAAAACAGGGTGAACTAGTGCAATTAATGCAAAAGATCGTGCCGCGAAGTCCCATCGGGATTTTTTGCAACGAATGCATCAAATCCACTCCATTGGACCCTAAACTCATGTTTTGGTGCGTTGTATAGTGTTTGGGGGCATTTGGGATCGTTTCGTAACTGCATGAAACATGATGAAAAATAGGGTGCCACAAAGTCACGTTGGTATTTTTCGCAATGAACGCAGCCAATCCACCACATTGGATGCTAACCTAATGTTTTGGTGTGTTGCATAGTGTTTGGGTGCATTTGGGATCGTTTCCTAACTGCATGAAACTCGGCGCAAAACGGGGTCAACTGGTGCAATTAATGCAAAAGTTCATGCCACGAAATCACATCGGGATTTTTCACAACGAACGCACCCAATCCGCCCCATTGGACTCTAAACTCATGTTTTGGTGCGTTGCATAGTGTTGGGATGCATTTGGGATCATTTCGTAACTGCATGAAACACCATGCAAAACATGGTGAACTTGTGCAATTAATGCAAAAGTTCGTGCCACGAAGTTACGTCCGGATTTTTCGCAACGAAAACACCAAATCCACTCCATTGGACCCTAAACTCATGTTTTTATCCGTTGCATAGTGTTTGGGTGCATTTGGGATCCTTTCCTAACTGCATGAAACTCGGCGCAAAACGGGGTCAACTGGTGCAATTAATGCAAAAGTTCGTGCCTCAATGTGACGTCCAGATTTTTCACAACGAACGCACCCAATCCACTGCATTGGACACTAAACTCATGTTTTGGTGCGTTTCATAGTGTTTGGCAGCATTTGGGATCGTTTTGTAACTGCATGAAACTCGTTGCAAAATGGGGTCAACGGTGCAATTAATGCATAAGTTCGTGCCACGAAGTCACGTCGGGATTTCTCGCAATGAACACACCCAATCCACCACATTGGACCCTAAACTCATGTTTTGGTGCGTTGCATAGTGTTTGGGTGCATTTGGGATCGTTTCGTAACTGCATAAGACTCAACGCAAAAACGGGGTCAACAGGTGCAATTAATGCATAAGTTCGTGCCACGAAGTCATGTCGGCATTTTTCGCAATGAACGCACCCAATCCACCACATTAGACCCTAAACTCATGTTTTGGTGTGTTGCATAGTGTTTGGGTGCATTTGGGATCCTTTCCTAACTGCATGAAACTCGGTGCAAAACGGGGTCAATTGGTGCAATTAATGCAAAAGTTCGTGCCACGAAGTCACGTCGGGATTTTTCTCAATGAACGCACCCAATCAACCCCATTGGACCCAAAACTCATGTTTTCGTGAGTTGCATAGTGTTTGGCTGCATTTGGGATCATTTCGTAACTGCATGAATCTCGGTGCAAAACTGGGTGAACTGGTGCAATTAATGCAAAAGTTCATGCCACGAAGTCACATCTAGATTTTTCGCAACGAACACACCCAATCCGCCCCATTGGACCCTAAACTCATGTTTTGGTGCGTTGCTTAGTGTTGGGATGCGTTTGGGATCATTTCGTAACTGCATGAAAGTCGATGCAAAACATGGTGAACTGGTGCAATTAATGCAGAAGTTCATGCCACGAAGTCACATCTGGATTTTTTGCAACGAACGCACCCAATCCAACCCCATTGGACCCTAAACTCATGTTTTGGTGCGTTGCATAGTGTTTGGCTGCATTTGGGATCGTTTCGTAACTGCATGAAACTCGATGCAATACAGGGTGAACTAGTGCAATTAATGCAAAAGTTTGTGCCACGAAGTGACGTCGGGATTTTTCACAACGAACACACCCAATACACTCCATTGGACCCTAAACTCATATTTTGGTGCGTTTCATAGTGTTTGGCAGCATTTGGGATCGTTTCGTAACTGCATGAAACTCGTTGCAAAATGGGGTCAATAGTGCAATTAATACATAAGTTCGTGCCACGAAGTCACGTCGGGATTTTTCGCAATGAACGCACCCAATCCACCACATTGGACCCTAAACTCATGTTTTGGTGCGTTGCATAGTGTTTGAGTGCATTTGGGATCGTTTCCTAACTGCATGAAACTCGACGCAAAAACGGGGTCAACTGGTGCAATTAATGCAAAAGTTCGAGCCACGAAGTCACATCGGGATTTTTCTCAACAAACGCACCCAATCCAACCCATTGGAACCCTAAACTAATGTTTTGGTGAGTTGCATAGTGTTTGGCTGCGTTTGGGATCATTTCGTAACTGCATGAATCTCGTAGCAAAACGGGGTGAACTATTGCAATTAATGCAAAAGTCCATGCCACGAAGTCAGATCTGGATTTTTCGCAACGAACGCACCCAATCCGCCTCATTGGACCCTAAACTCATGTTTTGGTGCATTGCAAAGTGTTGGGATGCATTTGGGATCATTTCGTAACTGCATTAAACTCGATGCAAAACAAGGTGAACTGGTGCAATTAATGCAAAAGATCGTACCGCGAAGTCCCATCGGGATTTTTCACAACGAATGCACCCAATCCACTCCATTGGACCCTAAACTCATGTTTTGGTGCGTTGCCTAGTGTTTGGGTGCATTTGGGATCATTTCGTAACTGCATGAAACACGATGAAAAACAGCGTGCCACAAAGTCACGTCGGGATTTTTCACAATGAACGCAGCCAATCCACCACATTGGAAGTTAAACTAATGTTTTGGTGTGTTGCATAGTGTTTGGGTGCATTTGGGATCATTTCCTAACTGCATGAAACTCGGTGCAAAACGGGGTCAACTGGTGCAATTAATGCAAAAGTTCGTGCCACGAAGTCACGTCGGCATTTTTCGCAACGAAAGCACCCAATCCACTCCATTGTACCCTAAACTCATGTTTTCGTCCATTGCATAGTGTTTGGGTGCATTTGGGATCCTTTGCTAACTGCATGAAACTCGGCGCAAAACAGGGTCAACTGGTGCAATTAATGCAAAAGTTCGTGCCACGATGTGACGTCCAGATTTTTCACAACGAACGCACCCAATCCACTCCATTGGACCGTAAACTCATGTTTTGGTGTGTTGCATAGTGTTTGGGTGCATTTGGGATCCTTTCCTAACTGCATGAAACTCGGTGCAAAACGGGGTCAACTGGTGCAATTAATGCAAAAGTTCGTGCCACGAAGTCACGTCGGGATTTTTCTCAAGGAACGCACCCAATCCACCCCATTGGACCCAAAACTCATGTTTTGGTGAGTTGCATAGTGTTTGGCTGCATTTGGGATCATTTCGTAACTGCATGAATCTCGGTGCAAAATGGGGTGAACTGGTGCAATTAATGCAAAAGTTCATGCCACGAAGTCACATCTGGATTTTTCGCAACGAACGCACCCAATCCGCCCCATTGGAGCCTAAACTCATGTTTTGGTGCGTTGCTTAGTGTTGGGATGCGTTTGGGATCATTTCGTAAATGCATGAAACTCGATGCAAAACATGATGAACTGGTGCAATTAATGCAAAAGTTCATGCCACGAAGTCACATTTGGATTTTTCGCAACGAACGCACCCAATCCGCCCCATTGGACCCTAAACTCATGTTTTGGTGCGTTGCATAGTGTTTGGCTGCATTTGGGATCGTTTCGTAACTGCATGAAACTCGATGCAAAACAGGGTGAACTAGTGCAATTAATGCAAAAGATCGTGCCGCGAAGTCCCATCGTGATTTTTCACAACGAATGCACCCAATCCACTCCTTTGGACCCTAAACTCATGTTTTGGTGCGTTGCATAGTGTTTGGGTGCATTTGGGATCATTTCGTAACTGCATGAAACACGATGAAAAACAGGGTGCCACAAAGTCACGTCGGGATTTTTCACAATGAACGCAGCCAATCCACCACATTGGAAGCTAAACTCATGTTTTGGTGTGTTGCATAGTGTTTGGGTGCATTTGGGATCGTTTCCTAACTGCATGAAACTCGGTGCAAAACGGGGTCAACTGGTGCAATTAATGCAAAAGTTCGTGCCTCGAAGTCACGTCCTGATTTTTCTCAACAAACGCACCCAATCCGCCCCATTGGACCTTAAACCCATTTTGGTGAGTTGCATAGTGTTTGGCTGCATTTGGGATCATTTCGTAACTGCATGAAACTCGGTGCAAAACAGGGTGAATTGGTGCAATTAATGCAAAAGTTCATGCCACGAAGTCACATCGGGATTTTTCACAATGAAGGCACCCAATCCGTCCCATTGGACCCTAAACTCATGTTTTGGTGCGTTGCATAGTGTTGGGATGCATTTGGGATCATTTCGTAACTGCATGAAACTAGATGCAAAACAGGGTGAACTGGTGCAATTAATGCAAAAGTTTGTGCCACGAAGTCACGTCGGGATTTTTCGCAATGAACGCACCCAATCCACCACATTGGACCCTAAACTCATGTTTTGGTGCGTTCCATAGTGTTTGAGTGCATTTGGGATCGTTTCCTAACTGCATGAAACTCGACGCAAAAACGGGGTCAGCTGGTGCAATTAATCCAAAAGTTCGTGCCACGAAGTCACGTCGGGATTTTTCTCAACGAACGCACCCAATCCACCCCATTGGACCCTAAACTCATGTTTTGGTGAGTTGCATAGTGTTTGGCTGCATTTGGGATCATTTCGTAACTGCATGAATCTCGGTGCAAAATGGGGTGAACTAGTGTAATTAATGCAAAAGTTCATGCCATGAAGTCACATCTGGATTTTTCGCAACGAACGCACCCAATCCGCCCCATTGGACCCTAAACTCATGTTTTGGTGCGTTGCATAGTGTTTGGCTGCATTTGGGATCGTTTCGTAACTGCATGAAACTCGATGCAAAACAGGGTGAACTAGTGCAATTAATGCAAAAGATCGTGCCGCGAAGTCCCATTGGGATTTTTCACAACGAATGCACCCAATCCACTCCTTTGGACCCTAAACTCATGTTTTGGTGCGTTCCATAGTGTTTGGGTGCATTTGGGATCATTTCGTAACTGCATGAAACACGATGAAAAACAGGGTGCCACAAAGTCACGTCGGGATTTTTCACAATGAACGCAGCCAATCCACCACATTGGAAGCTAAACTCATGTTTTGGTGTGTTGCATAGTGTTTGGGTGCATTTGGGATCGTTTCCTAACTGCATGAAACTCGGTGCAAAACGGGGTCAACTGGTACAATTAATGCAAAAGTTTGTGCCACGAAGTGACGTCATGATTTTTCTCAACAAACGCACCCAATCCGCCCCATTGGACCTTAAACCCATTTTGGTGAGTTGCATAGTGTTTGGCTGCATTTGGGATCATTTCGTAACTGCATGAAACTCGGTGCAAAACAGGGTGAATTGGTGCAATTAATGCAAAAGTTCATGCCACGAAGTCACATTGGGATTTTTCACAATGAACGCACCCAATCCACCACATTGGACCCTAAACTCATGTTTTGGTGCGTTGCATAGTGTTTGAGTGCATTTGGGATCATTTCCTAACTGCATGAAACTCGACGTAAAAACGGGGTCAGCTGGTGCAATTAATCCAAAAGTTCGTGCCACGAAGTCACGTCGGGATTTTTCTCAACGAACGCACCCAATCCACCCCATTGGACCCTAAACTCATGTTTTGGTGAGTTGCATAGTGTTTGGCTGCATTTGGGATCATTTCGTAACTGCATGAAACTCGATGCAAAACAGGGTGAACTAGTGCAATTAATGCAAAAGATCGTGCCGCGAAGTCCCATCGGGATTTTTTGCAACGAATGCATCAAATCCACTCCATTGGACCCTAAACTCATGTTTTGGTGCGTTGTATAGTGTTTGGGTGCATTTGGGATCGTTTCGTAACTGCATGAAACATGATGAAAAACAGGGTGCCACAAAGTCACGTTGGTATTTTTCGCAATGAACGCAGCCAATCCACCACATTGGATGCTAACCTAATGTTTTGGTGTGTTGCATAGTGTTTGGGTGCATTTGGGATCGTTTCCTAACTGCATGAAACTCGGCGCAAAACGGGGTCAACTGGTGCAATTAATGCAAAAGTTCATGCCACGAAATCACATCGGGATTTTTCACAACGAACGCACCCAATCCGCCCCATTGGACTCTAAACTCATGTTTTGGTGCGTTGCATAGTGTTGGGATGCATTTGGGATCATTTCGTAACTGCATGAAACACCATGCAAAACATGGTGAACTTGTGCAATTAATGCAAAAGTTCGTGCCACGAAGTTACGTCCGGATTTTTCGCAACGAAAACACCAAATCCACTCCATTGGACCCTAAACTCATGTTTTTATCCGTTGCATAGTGTTTGGGTGCATTTGGGATCCTTTCCTAACTGCATGAAACTCAGCGCAAAACGGGGTCAACTGGTGCAATTAATGCAAAAGTTCGTGCCTCAATGTGACGTCCAGATTTTTCACAACGAACGCACCCAATCCACTGCATTGGACACTAAACTCATGTTTTGGTGCGTTTCATAGTGTTTGGCAGCATTTGGGATCGTTTTGTAACTGCATGAAACTCGTTGCAAAATGGGGTCAACGGTGCAATTAATGCATAAGTTCGTGCCACGAAGTCACGTCGGGATTTCTCGCAATGAACACACCCAATCCACCACATTGGACCCTAAACTCATGTTTTGGTGCATTGCATAGTGTTTGGGTGCATTTGGGATCGTTTCGTAACTGCATAAGACTCAACGCAAAAACGGGGTCAACAGGTGCAATTAATGCATAAGTTCGTGCCACGAAGTCATGTCGGCATTTTTCGCAATGAACGCACCCAATCCACCACATTAGACCCTAAACTCATGTTTTGGTGTGTTGCATAGTGTTTGGGTGCATTTGGGATCCTTTCCTAACTGCATGAAACTCGGTGCAAAACGGGGTCAATTGGTGCAATTAATGCAAAAGTTCGTGCCACGAAGTCACGTCGGGATTTTTCTCAATGAACGCACCCAATCAACCCCATTGGACCCAAAACTCATGTTTTCGTGAGTTGCATAGTGTTTGGCTGCATTTGGGATCATTTCGTAACTGCATGAATCTCGGTGCAAAACTGGGTGAACTGGTGCAATTAATGCAAAAGTTCATGCCACGAAGTCACATCTAGATTTTTCGCAACGAACACACCCAATCCGCCCCATTGGACCCTAAACTCATGTTTTGGTGCGTTGCTTAGTGTTGGGATGCGTTTGGGATCATTTCGTAACTGCATGAAAGTCGATGCAAAACATGGTGAACTGGTGCAATTAATGCAGAAGTTCATGCCACGAAGTCACATCTGGATTTTTTGCAACGAACGCACCCAATCCAACCCCATTGGACCCTAAACTCATGTTTTGGTGCGTTGCATAGTGTTTGGCTGCATTTGGGATCGTTTCGTAACTGCATGAAACTCGATGCAATACAGGGTGAACTAGTGCAATTAATGCAAAAGTTTGTGCCACGAAGTGACGTCGGGATTTTTCACAACGAACACACCCAATACACTCCATTGGACCCTAAACTCATATTTTGGTGCGTTTCATAGTGTTTGGCAGCATTTGGGATCGTTTCGTAACTGCATGAAACTCGTTGCAAAATGGGGTCAATAGTGCAATTAATACATAAGTTCGTGCCACGAAGTCACGTCGGGATTTTTCGCAATGAACGCACCCAATCCACCACATTGGACCCTAAACTCATGTTTTGGTGCGTTGCATAGTGTTTGAGTGCATTTGGGATCGTTTCCTAACTGCATGAAACTCGACGCAAAAACGGGGTCAACTGGTGCAATTAATGCAAAAGTTCGAGCCACGAAGTCACATCGGGATTTTTCTCAACAAACGCACCCAATCCAACCCATTGGACCCTAAACTAATGTTTTGGTGAGTTGCATAGTGTTTGGCTGCGTTTGGGATCATTTCGTAACTGCATGAATCTCGTAGCAAAACGGGGTGAACTATTGCAATTAATGCAAAAGTCCATGCCACGAAGTCAGATCTGGATTTTTCGCAACGAACGCACCCAATCCGCCTCATTGGACCCTAAACTCATGTTTTGGTGCATTGCAAAGTGTTGGGATGCATTTGGGATCATTTCGTAACTGCATTAAACTCGATGCAAAACAAGGTGAACTGGTGCAATTAATGCAAAAGATCGTACCGCGAAGTCCCATCGGGATTTTTCACAACGAATGCACCCAATCCACTCCATTGGACCCTAAACTCATGTTTTGGTGCGTTGCATAGTATTTGGGTGCATTTGGGATCATTTCGTAACTGCATGAAACACGATGAAAAACAGCGTGCCACAAAGTCACGTCGGGATTTTTCACAATGAACGCAGCCAATCCACCACATTGGAAGTTAAACTAATGTTTTGGTGTGTTGCATAGTGTTTGGGTGCATTTGGGATCATTTCCTAACTGCATGAAACTCGGTGCAAAACGGGGTCAACTGGTGCAATTAATGCAAAAGTTCGTGCCACGAAGTCACGTCGGCATTTTTCGCAACGAAAGCACCCAATCCACTCCATTGTACCCTAAACTCATGTTTTCGTCCATTGCATAGTGTGATGAGGACACCACGAGTACGTCTACACCAGCAGCACCTTCTCTAGCGTCTCCAGATGCACCTCCACCCCAGGCGCCACCTTCTAGGCCAATCACTCGGGCCCGTGCAAGAGAATTGAACTTCGTCATGCTACTGAAGAATGAAGGCCCAGAAGAATAGAAGCTGGCCCAACAGAGGCCCTTATGTGGGCGCCTAGGGCTGCGCCCTTCCCCTTTGCCCTGGACACCAGGGGCGGCGCCCCATCTCCTGGCCGCCCTTCCCTAGGGGCTGCGCCCCCTCTCCCTCTATTTATAGAGAAGTTTCTTTTCAATTCAGACTTGAGTTTTGTTTACATCTAGCTTTAGCTACTCAGGAACACGCGCAAAACAGCGCTGTCCTCGTGTATTCAGGACTCCACCTTCGAGAGATAATCAGATTGCTCGCATCCTTTTCTTGTTCGTTCTTCGATTGCGGACAGGAAACGATCTTCGTGATCAGGCTGATCTTGCATCAACAAGGTCGGTAACCACAGGGAGTTGGTTCAGCGATTGCATTGGCGCTTCGGGTTCGCTCGTCGTAGTCGGATCGTGAGGGTCATCTTCCGCCAAGTCGAATTTATCCCTACTCACCGAAAGATCGGGCACTCCGGCTCTATCAAGTGGTATCAGGTTTCCAGGTTGATCGGTGAGTTTATCTAGTGTTCTTCCCTTTCCTACAGTCCACAAAACCAAAAAAAAACAAAAATTATTATCAGGTTAGATCCTTGTCCCAGCACCCTTTGAGCCTTGCACTTTCTTTCAATAATTTGCATTGTTGAATTTGTGTGCTTACGCGTTCAATTGTTGCTGGTTACTTTGTGTTCTATCCTTGTTTTCTTTTCGTCTAACCCTAGCGCCGCCACCATCTCTCTGCCCCTGATCGCCCTCCCCTGCCTTGTGTGTTTGGCAAGTCAAAAAAAAAAAGGAAAGAGAGAAACACAACCGCGTGCGTGATTTCTGGTCGCGCCTCTCACGCGCCGACGCCTCCACCCCTTTCCTTTTTCTGTTTCGGATCACACCTCCCTGTCCACCGGTTGTGTATTCCTTTTAGCAAGTTTAAAAGGTTTGCCTAATCCTGATCGACTTCAATTGAGAAAGTCTTGGTTGTCTCGGCAGTCCTACCATACAAAGGGACATCCGGATCTTCTTGTTACCGGAATACCCCTACTTTTCCTGAAAAGTGTGTGTGGTAACTTGCTCATTTGTATTCCTTTGCTCATATAATCAGTTTGTGAGTTTCTCCGAAAAAAAAAACAGAAACGAAAAAAAAAAAAAACAGGGAAACAGAACGGAGGTTCCCTCATTTGGGCGCATCACGCAGGACGCCTAGGTGTGCGCCCCTCCTTGTTCTTCACTTTTGTGTTTTTCCTTTCCCCCATACCCTTGCTCAATTTTTGCACCTTGTTTCCAGCAGCTTTGCTTACGTGTTTGGCACTATAATTCAACCTTGCATTATTGTTTGATTGTGCTAACCCTTGCATTGAGTGCAGCCTACCCAGAACCCCACATAGTTCTACGACGAGCAGACTTTGTTTCTCCAGGCAATCGCTCCTCCAATCTTTCGCCGGTTCTACCTATTGGTTGCAGATCACCCCTGTGTGCTTGGTAAGAACGGATAAGAATTTGATAACAGCACTACTGTGAGCGCCTTGTGAACCGTTACACCCTTGTTGTCGTAGGATTTGTTTTTTGTGTTTGCGCTAACTATGGCAGGAGACGAAGGCATGACGGATGAAAAGCTGCAGGACATGCGGACACGAGTTGATGGACTGGCCGCGGACATGAAGACGATGCATGAACGGCTTGACTCGACGATCACGTCATCGACCGAGAGGTTCGATCAGCTCGACCTCGCTCAGATGGCCGCTAAGACCACGCTCGACACCATCGTGGCACGGCTCGACACATTGTCCACATCGATCACAGAGTTACAGAAAGATTATGGCGGTGACACGGAACAGGAAGAGGGTACTCGCACCGGTCGTGCCCGCCGTGTGGTACGTCATCAACCTAATGACTCATTTGCTAAGATTAAATTTAAAATTCCGTCTTTTAATGGCAAATATGATCCTGCTGCATATCTTGATTGGGAACTAGAGGTCGACCAGAAATTTTCATGCCATGATATTCCTGTTAATTCTCAAGTTAAAGCTGCTATTAGTGAATTTACTGATTTTGCTTTAATTTGGTGGCGTGAATATAAACAAAAACATCCCACTCCCACCACTTGGACTCAATTAAAAGTTGCCATGCGACACAGATTTGTCCCTTCATATTATGCACGAGATTTGCTTGAAAAAATGCAGTGCTTTCGACAAGGTCAACAGTCTGTTGAGGACTATTATCAGGAGTTACAAAAAGGTATGATTCGTTGTGGTTTGTTTGAGACAGATGACGCTGCTATGGCTCGTTTTCGCGGTGGTTTGAACCGCGAAATTCAGGACATCCTTGATTATAAAGAATATTCTGATATGACCACATTGTTTGCATATGCTTGCAAAGCTGAACGTGAAGTGCAGGGACGCCGTTCGAAGACATATCCTAACTCTTTTGCAGGAAGAAGGCCGGCAACCAGCTCAGCGCCTGCTCTACCTGCGTCATCCACGACCAGCAGTACACCACGCGAGGGGTCGGCCAAACCTGCAGCACCCTCTCCCACAGGCGCTGTTCCTTCCACAGGACGTACACGGGATATTCAGTGCCATCGTTGCAAAGGATTTGGGCACATGATTCGGGACTGCCCAAACAAGCGTACCTTGCTTATCCGTGACAATGGTGAGTACTCTTCTGAAAGTGATTCCGAAGAACCTCGACATGCTATGCTTGCCACTGACCATGCCGCTAATGAGGAGGTACATGTCACCCCGGGCGATGCGGATAGGTATGAAAATCTTGTTGTGCAGCGTGTTCTTAGTACACAGGTCGCCCAGCCTGAGAAAAATCAGCGACACACTCTGTTCCATACAAAGGGCGTTGTGCAGGAGCGGTCAATTCGCATCATCATCGACAGCGGCAGCTGCAACAACTTGGCGAGTACCGTGCTGGTCGAGAAGTTGTCATTACCCACTCGTAAGCATCCGAATCCATATCACATTCAGTGGCTTAATGATGGTGGAAAACTTAGAGTAACACGGTCGGTGCGTGTCCCTTTCTCCATGGGTGCTTATTCTGATTTTGTCGATTGTGATGTTATTCCCATGGAAGCATGCTCTTTGTTACTTGGTAGACCTTGGCAATACGATACTGATAGCTTGCATCATGGTCGTTCAAATCATTATTCTTTCATGTTTAAGGGTCAGAAAATAATTATACATCCAATGACACCTGAACAAATTGTTCAAGATGATCTTGCTCGAGCTGCTAGGAATACTAAACAACTTGAACCATCACCATCGCCCTCTAATTCTGAAATCAAGTTGAATGCTCCTGTTTTACTTGCTACACGTGCTGATTTTGATGATCTCTGCGATGCTCATTTGCCCTGCTATGCAATTGTATGCTATAGTGTGCTCGTTTCACTCAATGATGCACCGTCTTTGGATATTCTCCCTGTGGTTGCTAACCTTTTGCAGGAGTACGCTGATGTCTTTCCCAAGGACTTGCCATCGGGTCTTCCACCACTCCGTGGTATTGAGCACCAGATTGATCTCATTCCAGGCGCACAGCTTCCGAACCGCGCACCGTACCGTACAAATCCAGATGAGACGAAGGAGATCCAGCGCCAGGTACAGGCGTTGCTCGACAAGGGTTACATCCGTGAGTCTCTTAGCCCTTGCTCAGTTCCTGTGTTACTTGTTCCAAAGAAAGATGGATCATGGCGTATGTGTGTAGACTGTCGTGCTATTAATAACATCACCATTCGTTATCGATATCCTATACCACGCCTTGATGATATGCTAGATGAGCTTAGTGGTGCCATTATTTTCAGTAAGATTGATTTGCGTAGTGGTTACCACCAGATTAGAATGAAACTGGGTGATGAATGGAAAACGGCTTTTAAAACGAAATTTGGGTTATATGAATGGTTGGTTATGCCGTTTGGATTGACTAATGCTCCCAGTACCTTTATGCGCTTAATGAATGAAGTTCTAAGGCCTTTCATAGGATTGTTCGTTGTTGTCTATTTTGATGATATCCTGATTTATAGCAAGTCTATGCAAGAACATTTAGAACATTTGCGTGCTGTTTTTGATGCGTTGCGTACTGCTCACTTGTTTGGAAATATAGAAAAATGCATCTTTTGCACACAACGTGTCTCGTTTCTTGGCTATGTTGTTACTCCACAGGGCATTGAGGTGGACAGCAGCAAGATCGATGCCATTCGGGAATGGCCTACACCGATGACGGTCACACAAATTCGGAGCTTTCTTGGACTTGCCGGTTTCTACCGTAGGTTCGTCCGTGACTTTAGTTCCATTGCAGCCCCTTTGCACGAGCTTACAAAGAAAGGTGCGCCATTTGCTTGGGGCGACTCGCAGGAGGTAGCGTTCAACACTTTGAAAGATAAGTTAACACATGCTCCTCTCTTGCAATTGCCTGATTTTAATAAAGTGTTTGAGCTTGAATGTGATGCTAGCGGTATTGGGCTAGGTGCTGTTTTGTTACAAGAAGGAAAACCGGTTGCTTATTTTAGTGAGAAATTAAGCGGTGCTAACCTGAGATATTCTACTTATGATAAGGAGCTTTATGCTTTAGTTCGCACTTTGCAAACATGGCAGCACTATCTTTGGCATCGCGAGTTTATAATCCATTCTGATCATGAGGCTTTGAAACATATTCGTACCCAAACAAATCTGAATCGTCGTCATGCTAATTGGGTAGAATTCATTGAGTCTTTCCCTTACATTATTAAACACAAGAATGGGAAGGAAAATGTCATTGCTGATGCTTTGTCTCGTCGATATACCATGCTATCCCAGTTAGATTTTAAAATCTTTGGCTTGCAAACTGTGAAAGATCAATATGTCGATGATTCTGATTTTAAAGATATCTTAGCTCATTGTATGAATGGCAAACCATGGGGCAAATTTCACATGCAGGATGGGTTCCTGTTTCGCGCTAACAAGCTGTGTGTTCCAGCAAGCTCGGTTCGTCTTTTGTTGTTACAAGAAGCACACGGAGGCGGTCTCATGGGACACTTTGGCGTCTACAAGACGCATGAGGTGCTGGCCGCCCACTTCTTTTGGCCCCGGATGCGCCGTGATGTCGAGCGCCTTGTTGCCCGCTGCACTACTTGTCAGAAAGCTAAGTCACGACTGAACAACCATGGTTTGTATATGCCTTTGCCTGTCCCTACTTCCCCTTGGCTTGATATTTCTATGGACTTTGTTTTGGGATTGCCTAGAACTAAGAAGGGGAGGGATAGCATTTTCGTGGTTGTTGATAGATTCTCCAAAATGGCTCATTTTATACCATGTCATAAAACTGATGATGCTAACAGTGTTGCTGAATTGTTCTTTCGAGAGATTATTCGTTTGCATGGTATTCCGAATACAATAGTCTCTGATCGTGATGCTAAGTTTCTCAGTCATTTTTGGAGATCACTTTGGAATAAATTGGGAACTAAATTGCTGTTTAGCACAACTTGTCACCCTCAGACTGATGGACAAACTGAGGTGGTTAATAGAACTTTGTCAACCATGCTTAGGGCTGTTTTAGACAAAAATTTGAAACGTTGGGAAGATTGTTTGCCTCATATTGAATTTGCATACAATCGTGCCACACATTCTTCTACAAAGATGTGCCCTTTCCAGATTGTTTATGGTTACATTCCTCGGGCGCCTATTGATTTGTTTTCGCTTGATGCTGAGGTCGCCCCACATATAGATGCTGTTGCACATGTTGAACACATGCTTAACCTCCATGAACAAACACAACAAATCATTGCTGCTACTAATGCTAAGTATCAGGTTGCTGGTAGTAAAGGAAGAAAACATGTTACTTTTGAACCAGGTGATATGGTTTGGTTGCATTTGCGAAAGGATCGTTTTCCTACTTTGCGTCGTTCTAAATTGATGCCTCGTGCTGCTGGTCCTTTTAAGGTGCTAACCAAGATTAATGATAATGCTTATGTTCTTGACTTGCCTGCGGAGTTTGGTGTTTCCACTAGTTTTAATGTTGCAGATTTGAAACCATATGCGGGCGAGGATGAGGAGTTGCCGTCGAGGACGACTTCAGTTCAAGAAGGGGAGGATGATGAGGACACCATGAGTACGTCTACACCAGCAGCACCTTCTCTAGCGTCTCCAGATGCACCTCCACCCCAGGCGCCACCTTCTGGGCCAATCACTCGGGCCCGTGCAAGAGAATTGAACTTCGTCATGCTACTGAAGAATGAAGGCCCAGAAGAATAGAAGCTGGCCCAACAGAGGCCCTTATGTGGGCGCCTAGGGCTGCGCCCTTCCCCTTTGCCCTGGACACCAGGGGCGGCGCCCCATCTCCTGGCCGCCCTTCCCTAGGGGCTGCGCCCCCTCTCCCTCTATTTATAGAGAAGTTTCTTTTCAATTCAGACTTGAGTTTTGTTTACATCTAGCTTTAGCTACTCAGGAACACGCGCAAAACAGCGCTGTCCTCGTGTATTCAGGACTCCACCTTCGAGAGATAATCAGATCGCTCGCATCCTTTTCTTGTTCGTTCTTCGATTGCGGACAGGAAACGATCTTCGTGATCAGGCTGATCTTGCATCAACAAGGTCGGTAACCACAGGGAGTTGGTTCAGCGATTGCATTGGCGCTTCGGGTTCGCTCGTCGTAGTCGGATCGTGAGGGTCATCTTCCGCCAAGTCGAATTTATCCCTACTCACCGAAAGATCGGGCACTCCGGCTCTATCATAGTGTTTGGGTGCATTTGGGATCCTTTGCTAACTGCATGAAACTCGGCGCAAAACAGGGTCAACTGGTGCAATTAATGCAAAAGTTCGTGCCACGATGTGACGTCCAGATTTTTCACAACGAACGCACCCAATCCACTCCATTGGACCGTAAACTCATGTTTTGGTGTGTTGCATAGTGTTTGGGTGCATTTGGGATCCTTTCCTAACTGCATGAAACTCGGTGCAAAACGGGGTCAACTGGTGCAATTAATGCAAAAGTTCGTGCCACGAAGTCACGTCGGGATTTTTCTCAAGGAACGCACCCAATCCACCCCATTGGACCCAAAACTCATGTTTTGGTGAGTTGCATAGTGTTTGGCTGCATTTGGGATCATTTCGTAACTGCATGAATCTCGGTGCAAAATGGGGTGAACTGGTGCAATTAATGCTAAAGTTCATGCCACGAAGTCACATCTGGATTTTTCGCAACGAACGCACCCAATCCGCCCCATTGGAGCCTAAACTCATGTTTTGGTGCGTTGCTTAGTGTTGGGATGCGTTTGGGATCATTTCGTAACTGCATGAAACTCGATGCAAAACATGATGAACTGGTGCAATTAATGCAAAAGTTCATGCCACGAAGTCACATTTGGATTTTTCGCAACGAACGCACCCAATCCGCCCCATTGGACCCTAAACTCATGTTTTGGTGCGTTGCATAGTGTTTGGCTGCATTTGGGATCGTTTCGTAACTGCATGAAACTCGATGCAAAACAGGGTGAACTAGTGCAATTAATGCAAAAGATCGTGCCGCGAAGTCCCATCGTGATTTTTCACAACGAATGCACCCAATCCACTCCTTTGGACCCTAAACTCATGTTTTGGTGCGTTGCATAGTGTTTGGGTGCATTTGGGATCATTTCGTAACTGCATGAAACACGATGAAAAACAGGGTGCCACAAAGTCACGTCGGGATTTTTCACAATGAACGCAGCCAATCCACCACATTGGAAGCTAAACTCATGTTTTGGTGTGTTGCATAGTGTTTGGGTGCATTTGGGATCGTTTCCTAACTGCATGAAACTCGGTGCAAAACGGGGTCAACTGGTGCAATTAATGCAAAAGTTCGTGCCACGAAGTCACGTCCTGATTTTTCTCAACAAACGCACCCAATCCGCCCCATTGGACCTTAAACCCATTTTGGTGAGTTGCATAGTGTTTGGCTGCATTTGGGATCATTTCGTAACTGCATGAAACTCGGTGCAAAACAGGGTGAATTGGTGCAATTAATGCAAAAGTTCATGCCACGAAGTCACATCGGGATTTTTCACAAGGAAGGCACCCAATCCGTCCCATTGGACCCTAAACTCATGTTTTGGTGCGTTGCATAGTGTTGGGATGCATTTGGGATCATTTCGTAACTGCATGAAACTAGATGCAAAACAGGGTGAACTGGTGCAATTAATGCAAAAGTTTGTGCCACGAAGTTAGATCTGGATTTTTCGCAACGAACGCACCCAATCCGCCTCATTGGACCCTAAACTCATGTTTTGGTGCATTGCAAAGTGTTGGGATGCATTTGGGATCATTTCGTAACTGCATTAAACTCGATGCAAAACAAGGTGAACTGGTGCAATTAATGCAAAAGATCGTACCGCGAAGTCCCATCGGGATTTTTCACAACGAATGCACCCAATCCACTCCATTGGACCCTAAACTCATGTTTTGGTGCGTTGCATAGTGTTTGGGTGCATTTGGGATCATTTCGTAACTGCATGAAACACGATGAAAAACAGCGTGCCACAAAGTCACGTCGGGATTTTTCACAATGAACGCAGCCAATCCACCACATTGGAAGTTAAACTAATGTTTTGGTGTGTTGCATAGTGTTTGGGTGCATTTGGGATCATTTCCTAACTGCATGAAACTCGGTGCAAAACGGGGTCAACTGGTGCAATTAATGCAAAAGTTCGTGCCACGAAGTCACGTCGGCATTTTTCGCAACGAAAGCACCCAATCCACTCCATTGTACCCTAAACTCATGTTTTCGTCCATTGCATAGTGTTTGGGTGCATTTGGGATCCTTTGCTAACTGCATGAAACTCGGCGCAAAACAGGGTCAACTGGTGCAATTAATGCAAAAGTTCGTGCCACGATGTGACGTCCAGATTTTTCACAACGAACGCACCCAATCCACTCCATTGGACCGTAAACTCATGTTTTGGTGTGTTGCATAGTGTTTGGGTGCATTTGGGATCCTTTCCTAACTGCATGAAACTCGGTGCAAAACGGGGTCAACTGGTGCAATTAATGCAAAAGTTCGTGCCACGAAGTCACGTCGGGATTTTTCTCAAGGAACGCACCCAATCCACCCCATTGGACCCAAAACTCATGTTTTGGTGAGTTGCATAGTGTTTGGCTGCATTTGGGATCATTTCGTAACTGCATGAATCTCGGTGCAAAATGGGGTGAACTGGTGCAATTAATGCTAAAGTTCATGCCACGAAGTCACATCTGGATTTTTCGCAACGAACGCACCCAATCCGCCCCATTGGAGCCTAAACTCATGTTTTGGTGCGTTGCTTAGTGTTGGGATGCGTTTGGGATCATTTCGTAACTGCATGAAACTCGATGCAAAACATGATGAACTGGTGCAATTAATGCAAAAGTTCATGCCACGAAGTCACATTTGGATTTTTTGCAACGAACGCACCCAATCCGCCCCATTGGACCCTAAACTCATGTTTTGGTGCGTTGCATAGTGTTTGGCTGCATTTGGGATCGTTTCGTAACTGCATGAAACTCGATGCAAAACAGGGTGAACTAGTCCAATTAATGCAAAAGATCGTGCCGCGAAGTCCCATCGTGATTTTTCACAACGAATGCACCCAATCCACTCCTTTGGACCCTAAACTCATGTTTTGGTGCGTTGCATAGTGTTTGGGTGCATTTGGGATCATTTCGTAACTGCATGAAACACGATGAAAAACAGGGTGCCACAAAGTCACGTCGGGATTTTTCACAATGAACGCAGCCAATCCACCACATTGGAAGCTAAACTCATGTTTTGGTGTGTTGCATAGTGTTTGGGTGCATTTGGGATCGTTTCCTAACTGCATGAAACTCGGTGCAAAACGGGGTCAACTGGTGCAATTAATGCAAAAGTTCGTGCCACGAAGTCACGTCCTGATTTTTCTCAACAAACGCACCCAATCCGCCCCATTGGACCTTAAACCCATTTTGGTGAGTTGCATAGTGTTTGGCTGCATTTGGGATCATTTCGTAACTGCATGAAACTCGGTGCAAAACAGGGTGAATTGGTGCAATTAATGCAAAAGTTCATGCCACGAAGTCACATCGGGATTTTTCACAATGAAGGCACCCAATCCGTCCCATTGGACCCTAAACTCATGTTTTGGTGCGTTGCATAGTGTTGGGATGCATTTGGGATCATTTCGTAACTGCATGAAACTAGATGCAAAACAGGGTGAACTGGTGCAATTAATGCAAAAGTTTGTGCCACGAAGTCACGTCGGGATTTTTCGCAATGAACGCACCCAATCCACCACATTGGACCCTAAACTCATGTTTTGGTGCGTTCCATAGTGTTTGAGTGCATTTGGGATCGTTTCCTAACTGCATGAAACTCGACGCAAAAACGGGGTCAGCTGGTGCAATTAATCCAAAAGTTCGTGCCACGAAGTCACGTCGGGATTTTTCTCAACGAACGCACCCAATCCACCCCATTGGACCCTAAACTCATGTTTTGGTGAGTTGCATAGTGTTTGGCTGCATTTGGGATCATTTCGTAACTGCATGAATCTCGGTGCAAAATGGGGTGAACTAGTGTAATTAATGCAAAAGTTCATGCCATGAAGTCACATCTGGATTTTTCGCAACGAACGCACCCAATCCGCCCCATTGGACCCTAAACTCATGTTTTGGTGCGTTGCATAGTGTTTGGCTGCATTTGGGATCGTTTCGTAACTGCATGAAACTCGATGCAAAACAGGGTGAACTAGTGCAATTAATGCAAAAGATCGTGCCGCGAAGTCCCATCGGGATTTTTCACAACGAATGCACCCAATCCACTCCTTTGGACCCTAAATTCATGTTTTGGTGCGTTCCATAGTGTTTGGGTGCATTTGGGATCATTTCGTAACTGCATGAAACACGATGAAAAACAGGGTGCCACAAAGTCACGTCGGGATTTTTCACAATGAACGCAGCCAATCCACCACATTGGAAGCTAAACTCATGTTTTGGTGTGTTGCATAGTGTTTGGGTGCATTTGGGATCGTTTCCTAACTGCATGAAACTCGGTGCAAAACGGGGTCAACTGGTGCAATTAATGCAAAAGTTTGTGCCACGAAGTCACGTCATGATTTTTCTCAACAAACGCACCCAATCCGCCCCATTGGACCTTAAACCCATTTTGGTGAGTTGCATAGTGTTTGGCTGCATTTGGGATCATTTCGTAACTGCATGAAACTCGGTGCAAAACAGGGTGAATTGGTGCAATTAATGCAAAAGTTCATGCCACGAAGTCACATCGGGATTTTTCACAATGAACGCACCCAATCCACGACATTGGACCCTAAACTCATGTTTTGGTGCGTTGCATAGTGTTTGAGTGCATTTGGGATCGTTTCCTAACTGCATGAAACTCGACGCAAAAACGGGGTCAGCTGGTGCAATTAATCCAAAAGTTCGTGCCACGAAGTCACGTCGGGATTTTTCTCAACGAACGCACCCAATCCACCCCATTGGACCCTAAACTCATGTTTTGGTGAGTTGCATAGTGTTTGGCTGCATTTGGGATCATTTCGTAACTGCATGAAACTCGATGCAAAACAGGGTGAACTAGTGCAATTAATGCAAAAGATCGTGCCGCGAAGTCCCATCGGGATTTTTCACAACGAACGCACCCAATCCGCCCCATTGGACCCTACACTCATGTTTTGGTGCGTTGCATAGTGTTTGGCTGCATTTGGGATCGTTTCGTAACTGCATGAAACTCGATGCAAAAGAGGGTGCCACAAAGTCACGTCGGGATTTTTCACAATGAACGCAGCCAATCCACCACATTGGAAGCTAAATTCATGTTTTGGTGTGTTGCATAGTGTTTGGGTGCATTTGGGATCGTTTCCTAACTTCATGAAACTCGGTGCAAAACGGGGTCAACTGGTGCAATTAATGCAAAAGTTCGTGCCACGAAGTCACGTCATGATTTTACTCAACAAATGCACCCAATCCGCCCCATTGGACCTTAAACCCATTTTGGTGAGTTGCATAGTGTTTGGCTGCATTTGGGATCATTTCGTAACTGCATGAAACTCGGTGCAAAACAGGGTGAATTGGTGCAATTAATGCAAAAGTTCATGCCACGAAGTCACATTAGGATTTTTCACAATGAACGCACCCAATCCGCCCAATTGGACCCTAAACTCATGTTTTGGTGCGTTGCATAGTGTTGGGATGCATTTGGGATCATTTCGTAACTGCATGAAACTAGATGCAAAACAGGGTGAACTGGTGCAATTAATGCAAAAGTTCGTGCCACGAAGTCACGTCGGGATTTTTCGCAATGAACGCACCCAATCCACCACATTGGACCCTAAACTCATGTTTTGGTGCGTTGCATAGTGTTTGAGTGCATTTGGGATCGTTTCCTAACTGCATGAAACTCGACGCAAAAACGGGGTCAGCTGGTGCAATTAATCCAAAAGTTCGTGCCACGAAGTCACGTCGGGATTTTTCTCAACGAACGCACCCAATCCACCCCATTGGACCCTAAACTCATGTTTTTTTGAGTTGCATAGTGTTTGGCTGCATTTGGGATCATTTCGTAACTGCATGAATCTCGGTGCAAAACGGGGTGAACTAGTGCAATTAATGCAAAAGTTCATGCCACGAAGTCACATATGGATTTTTCGCAACGAACGCACCCAATCTGCCCCATTGGACCCTACACTCATGTTTTGGTGCGTTGCATAGTGTTTGGCTGCATTTGGGATCGTTTCGTAACTGCATGAAACTCGATGCAAAAGAGGGTGAACTGGTGCAATTAATGCAAAAGTTTGTGCCACGAAGTGACGTCGGGATTTTTCACAACGAACACACCCAATACACTCCATTGGACCCAAAACTCATATTTTGGTGTGTTTCATAGTGTTTGGCAGCATTTGGGATCGTTTCGTAACTGCATGAAACTCGTTGCAAAATGGGGTCAACAGTGCAATTAATACATAAGTTCGTGCCACGAAGTCACGTCGGGATTTTTCGCAATGAACGCAGCCAATCCACCACATTGGACCCTAAACTCATGTTTTGGTGCGTTGCATAGTGTTTGAGTGCATTTGGGATCGTTTCCTAACTGCATGAAACTCGACGCAAAAACGGGGTCAACTGGTGCAATTAATGCAAAAGTTCAAGCCACGAAGTCACATCGGCATTTTTCTCAACGAACGCACCCAATCCAACCCACTGGACCCTAAACTAATGTTTTGGTGAGTTGCATAGTGTTTGGCTGCGTTTGGGATCATTTCGTAACTGCATAAATCTCGTAGCAAAACGGGGTGAACTGTTGCAATTAATGCAAAAGTCCATGCCACGAAGTCACATCTAGATTTTTCGCAACGAACGCACCCAATCCGCCCCATTGGACCCTAAACTCATGTTTTGGTGCGTTGCATAGTGTTTGGCTGCATTTGGGATCGTTTCGTAACTGCATGAAACTCGATGCAAAACAGGGTGAACTAGTGCAATTAATGCAAAAGATCGTGCCGCGAAGTCCCATCGGGATTTTTCACAACGAATGCACCCAATCCACTCCATTGGACCCTAAACTCATATTTTGGTGCGTTGCATAGTGTTTGGGTGCATTTGGGATCATTTCGTAACTGCATGAAACACGATGAAAAACAGGGTGCCACAAAGTCACGTCGGGATTTTTCACAATGAACGCAGCCAATCCACCACATTGGAAGCTAAACTCATGTTTTGGTGTGTTGCATAGTGTTTGGGTGCATTTGGGATCGTTTCCTAACTTCATGAAACTCGGTGCAAAACGGGGTCAACTGGTGCAATTAATGCAAAAGTTCGTGCCACGAAGTCACGTCATGATTTTACTCAACAAATGCACCCAATCCGCCCCATTGGACCTTAAACCCATGTTTTGGTGAGTTGCATAGTGTTTGGCTGCATTTGGGATCATTTCGTAACTGCATGAAACTTGGTGCAAAACAGGGTGAATTGGTGCAATTAATGCAAAAGTTAATGCCACGAAGTCACATCGGGATTTTTCACAACGAACGCACCCAATCCGCCCCATTAGACCCTAAACTCATGTTTTGGTGCGTTGCGTAGTGTTGGGATGCATTTGGGATCATTTCGTAACTGCATGAAACTAGATGCAAAACAGGGTGAACTGGTGCAATTAATGCAAAAGTCCATGCCACGAAGTGACATCTGGATTTTTCGCAACGAACGCACCCAATCCGCCCCATTGGACCCTAAACTCATGTTTTGGTGCGTTGCATAGTGTTGGCATGCATTTGGGATCATTTCGTAACTGCATTAAACTCGATGCAAAACAGGGTGAACTGGTGCAATTAATGCAAAAGATCGTGCCGCGAAGTCCCATCGGGATTTTTCACAACGAATGCACCCAATCCACTCCATTGGACCCTAAACTCATGTTTTGGTGCGTTGCATAGTGTTTGGGTGCATTTGGGATCATTTTGTAACTGCATGAAACATGATGAAAAACAGGGTGCCACAAAGTCACCTCGGGATTTTTCACAATGAACGCAGCCAATCCACCACATTGGAAGCTAAACTCATGTTTTGGTGTGTTGCATAGTGTTTGGGTGCATTTGGGATCGTTTCCTAACTTCATGAAACTCGGTGCAAAACGGGGTCAACTGGTGCAATTAATGCAAAAGTTCGTGCCACGAAGTCACGTCATGATTTTACTCAACAAATGCACCCAATCCGCCCCATTGGACCTTAAACCCATGTTTTGGTGAGTTGCATAGTGTTTGGCTGCATTTGGGATCATTTCGTAACTGCATGAAACTCGGTGCAAAACATGGTGAATTGGTGCAATTAATGCAAAAGTTCTTGCCACGAAGTCACATCGGGATTTTTCACAACGAACGCACCCAATCTGCCCCATTAGACCCTAAACTCATGTTTTGGTGCGTTGCATAGTGTTGGGATGCATTTGGGATCATTTCGTAACTGCATGAAACTAGATGCAAAACAGGGTGAACTGATGCAATTAATGCAAAAGTTCGTGCCACGAAGTCACGTCGGGATTTTTCACAATGAACGCACCAAATCCACCACATTGGACCCTAAACTCATGTTTTGGTGTGTTGCATAGTGTTTGAGTGCATTTGGGATCGTTTCCTAACTGCATGAAACTCGACGCAAAAACGGGGTCAGCAGGTGCAATTAATGCAAAAGTTCATGCCACGAAGTCACGTCGGGATTTTACTCAATGAATGCACCAAATCCACCACATTGGACCCTAAACTCATGTTTTGGTGAGTTGCATAGTGTTCGGCTGCATTTGGGATCATTTCGTAACTGCATGAAACTCGGTGCAAAACAAGGTGAATTGGTGCAATTAATGCAAAAGTTCATGCCACGAAGTCACATCGGGATTTTTCACAACGAACGCACCCAATCCACTCCATTGGACCCTAAACTCATGTTTTCGTCCATTGCATAGTGTTTGGGTGCATTTGGGATCCTTTGCTAACTGCATGAAACTCGGCGCAAAATAGGGTCAACTGGTTTAATTAATGCAAAAGTTCGTGGCACAATGTGACGTCCAGATTTTTCACAACGAACACACACAATCCACTCCATTGGACCCTAAACTCATGTTTTGGTGTGTTGCATAGTGTTTGGGTGCATTTGGGATCCTTTCCTAACTGCATGAAACTCGGTGCAAAACGGGGTCAACTGGTGCAATTAATGCAAAAGTTCGTGCCACGAAGTCACGTCGGGATATTTCTCAATGAACGCACCCAATCCACCCCATTGGACCCAAAACTCATGTTTTGGTGAGTTGAATAGTGTTTGGCTGCATTTGGGATCATTTCGTAACTGCATGAATCTCGGTGCAAAACTGGGTGAACTGGTGCAATTAATGCAAAAGTTCATGCCACGAAGTCACATCTGGATTTTTCGCAACGAACGCACCCAATCCGCCCCATTGGACCCTAAACTCATGTTTTGGTGCGTTGCTTAGTGTTGGGATGCGTTTGGGATCATTTCGTAACTGCATGAAACTCGATGCAAGACATGGTGACCTGGTGCAATTAATGCAAAAGTTCATGCCACGAAGTCACATCTGGATTTTTCGCAACGAACGCACCCAATCCGCCCCATTGGACCCTAAACTCATGTTTTGGTGCGTTGCATAGTGTTGGGATGCATTTGGGATCGTTTCGTAACTGCATTAAACTCGATGCAAAACAGGGTGAACTGGTGCAATTAATGCAAAAGATCGTGCCGCGAAGTCCCATTGGGATTTTTCACAACGAATGGACCCAATCCACTCCATTGGACCCTAAACTCATGTTTTGGTGCGTTGCATAGTGTTTGGGTGCATTTGGGATCATTTCGTAACTGCATGAAACACGATGAAAAACAGGGTGCCACAAAGTCACGTCGGGATTTTTCATGATGAACGCAGCCAATCCACCACATTGGAAGCTAAACTCATGTTTTGGTGTGTTGCATAGTGTTTGGCTGCATTTGGGATCGTTTCCTAACTGCATGAAACTCGGTGCAAAACGGGGTCAACTGGTGCAATTAATGCAAAAGTTCGTGCCACGAAGTCACGTCATGATTTTACTCAACAAATGCACCCAATCCACCCCATTGGACCTTAAACCCATGTTTTGGTGAGTTGCATAGTGTTTGGCTGCATTTGGGATCATTTCGTAACTGCATGAAACTCGGTGCAAAACATGGTGAATTGGTGCAGTTAATGCAAAAGTTCATGCCACGAAGTCACATCGGGATTTTTCACAACGAACGCACCCAATCTGCCCCATTAGACCCTAAACTCATGTTTTGGTGCGTTGCATAGTGTTGGGATGCATTTGGGATCATTTCGTAACTGCATGAAACTAGATGCAAAACAGGGTGAACTGATGCAATTAATGCAAAAGTTCGTGCCACGAAGTCACGTCGGGATTTTTCACAATGAACGCACCAAATCCACCACATTGGACCCTAAACTCATGTTTTGGTGTGTTGCATAGTGTTTGAGTGCATTTGGGATCGTTTCCTAACTGCATGAAACTCGACGCAAAAACGGGGTCAGCAGGTGCAATTAATGCAAAAGTTCATGCCACGAAGTCACGTCGGGATTTTACTCAACGAATGCACCAAATCCACCACATTGGACCCTAAACTCATGTTTTGGTGAGTTGCATAGTGTTTGGCTGCATTTGGGATCATTTCGTAACTGCATGAAACTCGGTGCAAAAGAAGGTGAATTGGTGCAATTAATGCAAAAGTTCATGCCACGAAGTCACATCGGGATTTTTCACAATGAACGCACCCAATCCACTCCATTGGACCCTAAACTCATGTTTTCGTCCATTGCATAGTGTTTGGGTGCATTTGGGATCCTTTGCTAACTGCATGAAACTCGGCGCAAAATAGGGTCAACTGGTGCAATTAATGCAAAAGTTCGTGCCACGATTGATGAGGACACCACGAGTACGTCTACACCAGCAGCACCTTCTTTAGCGTCTCCAGATGCACCTCCACCCCAGGCGCCACCTTCTGGGCCAATCACTCGGGCCCGTGCAAGAGAATTGAACTTCGTCATGCTACTGAAGAATGAAGGCCCAGAAGAATAGAAGCTGGCCCAACAGAGGCCCTTGTGTGGGCGCCTAGGGCTGCGCCCTCCCTGGACACTAGGGGCGGCGCCCCATCTCCTGGCCGCCCTTCCCTATGGGCTGCGCCCCCTCTCCCTCTATTTATAGAGAAGTTTCTTTTCAATTCAGACTTGAGTTTTGTTTTACATCTAGCTTTAGCTACTCTGGAACACGCGCAAATCAGCGCTGTCCTCGTGTATTCAGAACTCCACCTTCGAGAGATAATCAGATTGCTCGCATCCTTTTCTTGTTCGTTCTTCGATTGCGGACAGGAAACGATCTTCGTGATCAGGCTGATCTTGCATCAACAAGGTCGGTAACCACAGGGAGTTGGTTCAGCGATTGCATTGGCGCTTCGGGTTCGCTCGTCGTAGTCGGATCGTGAGGGTCATCTTCCGCCAAGTCGAATTTATCCCCACTCACCGAAAGATCGGGCACTTCGGCTCTATCAAGTGGTATCAGGTTTCCAGGTTGATCGGTGAGTTTATCTAGTGTTCTTCCCTTTCCTACAGTCCACAAAACCAAAAAAAAATTATTATCAGGTTAGATCCTTGTCCCAGCACCCTTTTGAGCCTTGCACTTTCTTTCAATAATTTGCATTGTTGAATTTGTGTGCTTACGCGTTCAATTGTTGCTGGTTACTTTGTGTTCTATCCTTGTTTTCTTTTCATCTAACCCTAGCGCCGCCACCATCTCTCTGCCCCTGATCGCCCTCCCCTGCCTTGTGTGTTTGGCAAGTCAAAAAAAAAGGAAAGAGAGAAACACAACCGCGTGCGTGATTTCTGGTCGCGCCTCTCACGCACCGATGCCCCCACCCTTTCTTTTTTTTTGTTTCGGATCACACCTCCCTGTCCACCGGTTGTGTATTCCTTTTAGCAAGTTTAAAAGGTTTGCCTAATCCTGATCGACTTCAATTGAGAAAGTCTTGGTTGTCTCGGCAGTCCTACCATACAAAGGGACATCCGGATCTTCTTGTTACCGGAATACCCCTACTTTTCCTGAAAAGTGTGTGTGGTAACTTGCTCATTTGTATTCCTTTGCTCATATAATCAGTTTGTGAGTTTCTCCGAAAAAAAAACAGAAACGTAAAAAAAAACAAAAAAAAACAAAAAACAGGGAAACAGAAAGGAGGTTACCTCATTTGGGCGCATCACGCAGACGCCTAGGTGTGCGCCCCTGCTGCTCCTTGTTCTTCACTTTTGTGTTTTTCCTTTCCCCCATACCCTTGCTCAACTTTTGCACCTTGTTTCCAGCAGCTTTGATTACGTGTTTGGCACTATAATTCAACTTTGCATTATTGTTTGATTGTGCTAACCCTTGAATTGAGTGCAGCCTACCCAGAACCCCACATAGTTCTACGACGAGCAGACTTTGTTTCTCCAGGCAATCGCTCCTCCAATCTTTCACCGGTTCTACCTATTGGTTGCAGATCACCCCTGTGTGCTTGGTAAGAACAGATAAGAATTTGATAACAGCACTACTGTGAGCGCCTTGCGAACCATTACACCCTTGTTGTCGTAGGCTTTGTTTTTGTGTTTGCGCTAACTATGGCAGGAGACGAAGGCATGACGGATGAAAAGCTGCAGGACATGCGGACACGAGTTGATGGACTGGCCCGCGGACATGAAGACGATGCATGAACGGCTTGACTCGACGATCACGTCATCGACCGAGAGGTTCGATCAGCTCGACCTCGCTCAGATGGCTGCTAAGACCACGCTCGACACCATCGTGGCACGGCTCGACACATTGTCCACATCGATCACAGAGTTACAGAAAGATTATGGCGGTGACACGGAACAGGAAGAGGGTACTCGCAGCGGTCGTGCCCGCCGTGTGGTACGTCATCAACCTAATGACTCATTTGCTAAGATTAAATTTAAAATTCCATCTTTTAATGGCAAATATGATCCTGCTGCATATCTTGATTGGGAACTAGAGGTCGACTAGAAATTTTCATGCCATGATATTCCTGTTAATTCTCAAGTTAAAGCTGCTATTAGTGAATTTACTGATTTTGCTTTAATTTGGTGGCGTGAATATAAACAAAAACATCCCACTCCCACCACTTGGACTCAATTAAAAGTTGCCATGCGACACAGATTTGTCCCTTCATATTATGCACGAGATTTGCTTGAAAAAATGCAGTGCTTTCGACAAGGTCAACAGTCTGTTGAGGACTATTATCAGGAGTTACAAAAAGGTATGATTCGTTGTGGTTTGTTTGAGACAGATGACGCTGCTATGGCTCGTTTTCGCGGTGGTTTGAACCGCGAAATTCAGGACATCCTTGATTATAAAGAATATTCTGATATCACCACATTGTTTGCATATGCTTGCAAAGCTGAACGTGAAGTGCAAGGACGCCGTTCGAAGACCTATCCTAACTCTTTTGCAGGAAAAAGGCCGGCAACCAGCTCAGCGCCTGCTCTACCTGCGTCATCCACGACCAGCAGTACACCACGCGAGGGGTCGGCCAAACCTGCAGCACCCTCTCCCACAGGCGCTGTTCATTCCACAGGACGTACACGAGATATTCAGTGCCATCGTTGCAAAGGATTTGGGCACATGATTCGGGACTGCCCAAACAAGCGTACCTTGCTTATCCGTGACAATGGTGAGTACTCTTCTGAAAGTGATTCCGAAGAACCTCGACATGCTATGCTTGCCACTGACCATGCAGCTAATGAGGAGGTACATGTCACCCCGGGCGATGCGGATAGGTATGAAAATCTTGTTGTGCAGCGTGTTCTTAGTACACAGGTCGCCCAGCCCGAGAAAAATCAGCGACACACTCTGTTCCATACAAAGGGCGTTGTGCAGGAGCGGTCGATTCGCATCATCATCGACAGCGGCAGCTGCAACAACTTGGCGAGTACCGTGCTGGTCGAGAAGTTGTCATTACCCACTCGTAAGCATCCGAATCCATATCACATTCAGTGGCTTAATGATGGTGGAAAAATTAGAGTAACACGGTCGGTGCGTGTACCTTTCTCCATGGGTGCTTATTCTGATTTTGTCGATTGTGATGTTATTCCCATGGAAGCATGCTCTTTGTTACTTGGTAGACCTTGGCAATACGATACTGATAGCTTGCATCATGGTCGTTCGAATCATTATTCTTTCATGTTTAAGGGTCAGAAAATAATTATACATCCAATGACACCTGAACAAATTGTTCAAGATGATCTTGCTCGAGCTGCTAGGAATGCTAAACAACTTGAACCATCACCGTCGCCCTCTAATTCTGAAATCAAGTTGAATGCTCCTGTTTTATTTGCTACACGTGCTGATTTTGATGATCTCTGCGATGCTCATTTGCCCTGCTATGCACTTGTATGCTCTAGTGTGCTCGTTTCACTCGATGATGCACCGTCTTTGGATATTCCCCCTGTGGTTGCTAACCTTTTGCAGGAGTACGCTGATGTCTTTCCCAAGGACTTGCCATCGGGTCTTCCACCACTCCGTGGTATTGAGCACCAGATTGATCTCATTCCAGGCGCACAGCTTCCGAACCGCTCACCGTACCGTACAAATCCAGATGAGACGAAGGAGATCCAGCGCCAGGTACAGGCGTTGCTCGACAAGGGTTACATCCGTGAGTCTCTTAGCCCTTGCTCAGTTCCTGTGTTACTTGTTCCAAAGAAAGATGGATCATGGCGTATGTGTGTAGACTGTCGTGCTATTAATAACATCACCATTCGTTATCGATATCCTATACCACGCCTTGATGATATGCTAGATGAGCTTAGTGGTGCCATTATTTTCACTAAGATTGATTTGCGTAGTGGTTACCACCAGATTAGAATGAAACTGGGTGATGAATGGAAAACGGCTTTTAAAACGAAATTTGGGTTATATGAATGGTTGGTTATGCCGTTTGGATTGACTAATGCTCCCAGTACCTTTATGCGCTTAATGAATGAAGTTCTAAGGCCTTTCATAGGATTGTTCGTTGTTGTCTATTTTGATGATATCCTGATTTACAGCAAGTCTATGCAAGAACATTTAGAACATTTGCGTGCTGTTTTTGATGCATTGCGTACTGCTCACTTGTTTGGAAACATAGAAAAATGCATCTTTTGCACACAATGTGTCTCGTTTCTTGGCTATGTTGTTACTCCACAGGGCATTGAGGTGGACTGCAGCAAGATCGATGCCATTCGGGAATGGCCTACACCGACGACGGTCACACAAATTCGGAGCTTTCTTGGACTTGCCGGTTTCTACCGTAGGTTCGTCCGTGACTTTAGTTCCATTGCAGCCCCTTTGCACGAGCTTACAAAGAAAGGTGCGCCATTTGCTTGGGGCGACTCGCAGGAGGTAGCGTTCAACACTTTGAAAGATAAGTTAACACATGCTCCCCTCTTGCAATTGCCTGATTTTAATAAAGTGTTTGAGCTTGAATGTGATGCTAGCGGTATTGGGCTAGGTGCTGTTTTGTTACAAGAAGGAAAACCGGTTGCTTATTTTAGTGAGAAATTAAGCGGTGCTAGCCTGAGATATTCTACTTATGATAAGGAGCTTTATGCTTTAGTTCGCACTTTGCAAACATGGCAGCACTATCTTTGGCATCGCGAGTTTATAATCCATTCTGATCATGAGGCTTTGAAACATATTCGTACCCAAACAAATCTGAATCGTCGTCATGCTAATTGGGTAGAATTCATTGAGTCTTTCCCTTACATTATTAAACACAAGAATGGGAAGGAAAATGTCATTGCTGATGCTTTGTCTCGTCGATATACCATGCTATCCCAGTTAGATTTTAAAATCTTTGGCTTGCAAACTGTGAAAGATCAATATGTCGATGATTCTGATTTTAAAGATGTCTTAGTTCATTGTATGAATGGCAAACCATGGGGCAAATTTCACATGCAGGATGGGTTCCTGTTTCGTGCTAACAAGCTGTGTGTTCCAGCAAGCTCGGTTCGTCTTTTGTTGTTACAGGAAGCACACGGAGGCGGTCTTATGGGACACTTTGGCGTCTACAAGACGCATGAGGTGCTGGCCGCCCACTTCTTTTGGCCCCGGATGCGCCGTGATGTCGAGCGCCTTGTTGCCCGCTGCACTACTTGTCAGAAAGCTAAGTCACGACTGAACAACCATGGTTTGTATATGCCTTTGCCTGTCCCTACTTCCCCTTGGCTTGATATTTCTATGGACTTTGTTTTGGGATTGCCTAGAACTAAGAAGGGGAGGGATAGCATTTTCGTGGTTGTTGATAGATTCTCTAAAATGGCTCATTTTATACCATGTCATAAGACTGATGATGCTAACAGTGTTGCTGAATTGTTCTTTCGAGAGATTATTCGTTTGCATGGTATTCCGAATACAATAGTCTCTGATCGTGATGCTAAGTTTCTCAGTCATTTTTGGAGATCACTTTGGAATAAATTGGGAACTAAATTGCTGTTTAGCACAACTTGTCACCCTCAGACTGATGGACAAACTGAGGTGGTTAATAGAACTTTGTCAACCATGCTTAGGGCTGTTTTAGACAAAAATTTGAAACGTTGGGAAGATTGTTTGCCTCATATTGAATTTGCGTACAATCGTGCCACACATTCTTCTACAAAGATGTGCCCTTTTCAGATTGTTTATGGTTACATTCCTCGGGCGCCTATTGATTTGTTTTCGCTTGAGGCTGAGGGCGCCCCACATATAGATGCTGTTGCACATGTTGAACACATGCTTAACCTACATGAACAAACACAACAAAACATTACTGCTACTAATGCTAAGTATCAGGTTGCTGGTAGTAAAGGAAGAAAACATGTTACTTTTGAACCAGGTGATATGGTTTGGTTGCATTTGCGAAAGGATCGTTTTCCTACTTTGCGTCGTTCTAAATTGATGCCTCGTGCTGCTGGTCCTTTTAAGGTGCTAACCAAGATTAATGATAATGCTTATGTTCTTGACCTGCCTGCGGAGTTTGGTGTTTCCACTAGTTTTAATGTTGCAGATTTGAAACCATATGCGGGCGAGGATGAGGAGTTGCCGTCGAGGACGACTTCAGTTCAAGAAGGGGAGGATGATGAGGACACCACGAGTACGTCTACACCAGCAGCACCTTCTTTAGCGTCTCCAGATGCACCTCCACCCCAGGCGCCACCTTCTGGGCCATTCACTCGGGCCCGTGCAAGAGAATTGAACTTCGTCATGCTACTGAAGAATGAAGGCCCAGAAGAATAGAAGCTGGCCCAACAGAGGCCCTTGTGTGGGCGCCTAGGGCTGCGCCCTCCCTGGACACTAGGGGCGGCGCCCCATCTCCTGGCCGCCCTTCCCTAGGGGCTGCGCCCCCTCTCCCTCTATTTATAGAGAAGTTTCTTTTCAATTCAGACTTGAGTTTTGTTTTACATCTAGCTTTAGCTACTCTGGAACACGCGCAAATCAGCGCTGTCCTCGTGTATTCAGAACTCCACCTTCGAGAGATAATCAGATTGCTCGCATCTTTTTCTTGTTCGTTCTTCGATTGCGGACAGGAAACGATCTTCGTGATCAGGCTGATCTTGCATCAACAAGGTCGGTAACCACAGGGAGTTGGTTCAGCGATTGCATTGGCGCTTCGGGTTCGCTCGTCGTAGTCGGATCGTGAGGGTCATCTTCCGCCAAGTCGAATTTATCCCCACTCACCGAAAGATTGGGCACTTCGGCTCTATCAACGATGTGACGTCTAGATTTTTCACAACGAACACACCCAATCCACTCCATTGGACCCTAAATTCATGTTTTGGTGTGTTGCATAGTGTTTGGGTGCATTTGGGATCCTTTCCTAACTGCATGAAACTCGGTGCAAAACGGGGTCAACTGGTGCAATTAATGCAAAAGTTCGTGCCACGAAGTCACGTCGGGATTTTTCTCAATGAACACACCCAATCCACCCCATTGGACCCAAAACTCATGTTTTGGTGAGTTGCATAGTGTTTGGCTGCATTTGGGATCATTTCGTAACTGCATGAATCTCGGTGCAAAACTGGGTGAACTGGTGCAATTAATGCAAAAGTTCATGCCACGAAGTCACATCTGGATTTTTCGCAACGAACGCACCCAATCCGCCCCATTGGACCCTAAACTCATGTTTTGGTGCGTTGCTTAGTGTTGGGATGCGTTTGGGATCGTTTCGTAACTGCATGAAACTCGATGCAAAACATGGTGACCTGGTGCAATTAATGCAAAAGTTCATGCCACGAAGTCACATCTGGATTTTTCGCAACGAACGCACCCAATCCGCCCCATTGGACCCTAAACTCATGTTTTGGTGCGTTGCATAGTGTTGGGATGCATTTGGGATCGTTTCGTAACTGCATTAAACTCGATGCAAAACAGGGTGAACTGGTGCAATTAATGCAAAAGATCGTGCCGCGAAGTCCCATTGGGATTTTTCAAAAGGAATGCACCCAATCCACTCCATTGGACCCTAAACTCATGTTTTGGTGCGTTGCATAGTGTTTGGGTGCATTTGGGATCATTTCGTAACTGCATGAAACACGATGAAAAACAGGGTGCCACAAAGTCACGTCGCGATTTTTCACAATGAACGCAGCCAATCCACCACATTGGAAGCTAAACTCATGTTTTGGTGTGTTGCATAGTGTTTGGGTGCATTTGGGATCGTTTCCTAACTGCATGAAACTCGGTGCAAAACGGGGTCAACTGGTGCAATTAATGCAAAAGTTCGTGCCACGAAGTCACGTCATGATTTTTCTCAACAAACGCACCCAATCCGCCCCATTGGACCTTAAACCCATGTTTTGGTGAGTTGCATAGTGTTTGGCTGCATTTGGGATCATTTAGTAACTTCATGAAACTCGGTGCAAAACAGGGTGAATCGGTGCAATTAATGCAAAAGTTCAAGCCACGAAGTCACATCGGGATTTTTCACAACGAACGCACCCAATCCGCCCCATTGGACCCTAAACTCATGTTTTGGTGCGTTGCATAGTGTTGGGATGCATTTGGGATCATTTCGTAACTGCATGAAACTAGATGCAAAACAGGGTGAACTGGTGCAATTAATGCAAAAGTTCGTGCCACGAAGTCACGTCGGGATTTTTCGCAATGAACGCACCCAATCCACCACATTGGACCCTAAACTCATGTTTTGGTGCGTTGCATAGTGTTTGAGTGCATTTGGGATCGTTTCCTAACTGCATGAAACTCGACGCAAAAACGGGGTCAGCTGGTCCAATTAATCCAAAAGTTCGTGCCACGAAGTCACGTCGGGATTTTTCTCAACGAACACACCCAATCCACCCCATTGGACCCTAAACTCATGTTTTGGTGAGTTGCATAGTGTTTGGCTGCATTTGGGATCATTTCGTAACTGCATGAATCTCGGTGCAAAATGGGGTGAACTGGTGCAATTAATGCAAAAGTTCATGCCACGAAGTCACATCTGGATTTTTCGCAACGAACGCACCCAATCCGCCCCATTGGACCCTAAACTCATGTTTTGGTGCGTTGCTTAGTGTTGGGATGCGTTTGGGATCATTTCGTAACTGCATGAAACTCGATGCAAAACATGATGAACTGGTGCAATTAATGCAAAAGTTCATGCCACGAAGTCACATCTGGATTTTTCGCAACGAACGCACCCAATCCGCCCCATTGGACCCTAAACTCATGTTTTGGTGCGTTGCATAGTGTTTGGCTGCATTTGGGATCGTTTCGTAACTGCATGAAACTCGATGCAAAACAGGGTGAACTGGTGCAATTAATGCAAAAGATCGTGCCGCGAAGTCCAATCGGGATTTTTCACAATGAATGCACCCAGTCCACTCCATTGGACCCTAAACTCATGTTTTGGTGCGTTGCATAGTGTTTGGGTGCATTTGGGATCATTTCGTAACTGCATGAAACACGATGAAAAACAGGGTGCCACAAAGTCACGTCGCGATTTTTCACAATGAACGCAGCCAATCCACCACATTGGAAGCTAAACTCATGTTTTGGTGTGTTGCATAGTGTTTGGGTGCATTTGGGATCGTTTCCTAACTGCATGAAACTCGGTGCAAAATGGGGTCAACTGGTGCAATTAATGCAAAAGTTCGTGCCACGAAGTCACGTCATGATTTTTCTCAACAAACGCACCCAATCCACCCCATTGGACCCTAAACTCATGTTTTGGTGAGTTGCATAGTGTTTGGCTGCATTTGGGATCATTTCGTAACTGCATGAATCTTGGTGCAAAACGGGGTGAACTGGTGCAATTAATGCAAAAGTTCATGCCACGAAGTCTCATCTGGATTTTTCGCAACGAACGCACCCAATCCGCCCCATTGGACCCTAAACTCATGTTTTGGTGCGTTGCTTAGTGTTGGGATGCGTTTGGGATCATTTCGTAACTGCATGAAACTCGATGCAAAACATGATGAACTGGTGCAATTAATGCAAAAGTTCATGCCACGAAGTCACATCTGGATTTTTCGCAACGAACGCACCCAATCCGCCCCATTGGACCGTAAACTCATGTTTTGGTGCATTGCATAGTGTTTGGCTGCATTTGGGATCGTTTCGTTACTGCTTGAAACTCGATGCAAAACAGGGTGAACTAGTGCAATTAATGCAAAAGATCGTGCCGCGAAGTCCCATCGGGATTTTTCACAACGAATGCACCCAATCCACTCCATTGGACCCTAAACTCATGTTTTGGTGCGTTGCATAGTGTTTGGGTGCATTTGGGATCATTTCGTAACTGCATGAAACACGATGAAAAACAGGGTGCCACAAAGTCACGTCGGGATTTTTCTCAATGAACGCAGCCAATCCACCACATTGGAAGCTAAACTCATGTTTTGGTGTGTTGCATAGTGTTTGGGTGCATTTGGGATCGTTTCCTAACTGCATGAAACTCGGTGCAAAACGGGGTCAACTGGTGCAATTAATGCAAAAGTTCGTGCCACGAAGTCACGTCATGATTTTTCTCAACAAACGCACCCAATCCGCCCCATTGGACCTTAATCCCATGTTTTGGTGAGTTGCATAGTGTTTGGCTGCATTTGGGATCATTTCGTAACTTCATGAAACTCGGTGCAAAACAGGGTGAATCGGTGCAATTAATGCAAAAGTTCATGCCACGAAGTCACATCGGGATTTTTCACAACGAACGCACCCAATCCGCCCCATTGGACCCTAAACTCATGTTTTGGTGCGTTGCATAGTGTTGGGATGCATTTGGGATCATTTCGTAACTGCATGAAACTAGATGCAAAACAGGGTGAACTGGTGCAATTAATGCAAAAGTTCGTGCCACGAAGTCACGTCGGGATTTTTCGCAATGAACGCACCCAATCCACCACATTGGACCCTAAACTCATGTTTTGGTGCGTTGCATAGTGTTTGAGTGCATTTGGGATCGTTTCCTAACTGCATGAAACTCGACGCAAAAACGGGGTCAGCTGGTCCAATTAATCCAAAAGTTCGTGCCAAGAAGTCACGTCGGGATTTTTCTCAACGAACACACCCAATCCACCCCATTGGACCCTAAACTCATGTTTTGGTGAGTTGCATAGTGTTTGGCTGCATTTGGGATCATTTCGTAACTGCATGAATCTCGGTGCAAAATGGGGTGAACTGGTGCAATTAATGCAAAAGTTCATGCCACGAAGTCACATCTGGATTTTTCGCAACGAACGCACCCAATCCGCCCCATTGGACCCTAAACTCATGTTTTGGTTCGTTGCTTAGTGTTGGGATGCGTTTGGGATCATTTCGTAACTGCATGAAACTCGATGCAAAACATGATGAACTGGTGCAATTAATGCAAAAGTTCATGCCACGAAGTCACATCTGGATTTTTCGCAACGAACGCACCCAATCCGCCCCATTGGACCCTAAACTCATGTTTTGGTGCGTTGCATAGTGTTTGGCTGCATTTGGGATCGTTTCGTAACTGCATGAAACTCGATGCAAAACAGGGTGAACTAGTGCAATTAATGCAAAAGATCGTGCCGCGAAGTCCCATCGGGATTTTTCACAACGAATGCACCCAATCCACTCCATTGGACCCTAAACTCATGTTTTGGTGCGTTGCATAGTGTTTGGGTGCATTTGGGATCATTTCGTAACTGCATGAAACACGATGAAAAACAGGGTGCCACAAAGTCACGTCGCGATTTTTCACAATGAACGCAGCCAATCCACCACATTGGAAGCTAAACTCATGTTTTGGTGTGTTGCATAGTGTTTGGGTGCATTTGGGATCGTTTCCTAATTGCATGAAACTCGGTGCAAAATGGGGTCAACTGGTGCAATTAATGCAAAAGTTCGTGCCACGAAGTCACGTCATGATTTTTCTCAACAAACGCACCCAATCCGCCCCATTGGACCTTAAACCCATGTTTTGGTGAGTGGCATAGTGTTTGGCTGCATTTGGGATCATTTCGTAACTGCATGAAACTCGGTGCAAAACAGGGTGAATTGGTGCAATTAATGCAAAAGTTCATGCCACGAAGTCACATCGGGATTTTTCACAATGAACGCACCCAATCCGCCCCATTGGACCCTAAACTCATGTTTTGGTGCGTTGCATAGTGTTGGGATGCATTTGGGATCATTTTGTAACTGCATGAAACTAGATGCAAAATAGGGTGAACTGGTGCAATTAAGGCAAAAGTTCGTGCCACGAAGTCACGTCGGGATTTTTCGCAATGAACGCACCCAATCCACCACATTGGAACCTAAACTCATGTTTTGGTGCGTTGCATAGTGTTTGAGTGCATTTGGGATCGTTTCCTAACTGCATGAAACTCGACACAAAAACGGGGTCAGCTGGTGCAATTAATCCAAAAGTTCGTGCCACGAAGTCACATCGGGATTTTTCTCAACGAACGCACCCAATCCACCCCATTGGACCCTAAACTCATGTTTTGGTGAGTTGCATAGTGTTTGGCTGCATTTGGGATCATTTCGTAACTGCATGAATCTTGGTGCAAAACGGGGTGAACTGGTGCAATTAATGCAAAAGTTCATGCCACGAAGTCACATCTGGATTTTTCGCAACGAACGCACCCAATCCGCCCCATTGGACCCTAAACTCATGTTTTGGTGCGTTGCTTAGTGTTGGGATGCGTTTGGGATCATTTCGTAACTGCATGAAACTCGATGCAAAACATGATGAACTGGTGCAATTAATGCAAAAGTTCATGCCACGAAGTCACATCTGGATTTTTCGCAACGAACGCACCCAATCCGCCCCATTGGACCCTAAACTCATGTTTTGGTGCGTTGCATAGTGTTTGGCTGCATTTGGGATCGTTTCGTAACTGCATGAAACTCGATGCAAAACAGGGTGAACTAGTGCAATTAATGCAAAAGATCGTGCCGCGAAGTCCCATCGGGATTTTTCACAACGAATGCACCCAATCCACTCCATTGGACCCTAAACTCATGTTTTGGTGCGTTGCATAGTGTTTGGGTGCATTTGGGATCATTTCGTAACTGCATGAAACACGATGAAAAACAGGGTGCCACAAAGTCACGTCGCGATTTTTCACAATGAACGCAGCCAATCCACCACATTGGAAGCTAAACTCATGTTTTGGTGTGTTGCATAGTGTTTGGGTGCATTTGGGATCGTTTCCTAACTGCATGAAACTCGGTGCAAAATGGGGTCAACTGGTGCAATTAATGCAAAAGTTCGTGCCACGAAGTCACGTCATGATTTTTCTCAACAAACGCACCCAATCCGCCCCATTGGACCTTAAACCCATGTTTTGGTGAGTGGCATAGTGTTTGGCTGCATTTGGGATCATTTCGTAACTGCATGAAACTCGGTGCAAAACAGGGTGAATTGGTGCAATTAATGCAAAAGTTCATGCCACGAAGTCACATCGGGATTTTTCACAATGAACGCACCCAATCCGCCCCATTGGACCCTAAACTCATGTTTTGGTGCGTTGCATAGTGTTGGGATGCATTTGGGATCATTTTGTAACTGCATGAAACTAGATGCAAAATAGGGTGAACTGGTGCAATTAAGGCAAAAGTTCGTGCCACGAAGTCACGTCGGGATTTTTCGCAATGAACGCACCCAATCCACCACATTGGAACCTAAACTCATGTTTTGGTGCGTTGCATAGTGTTTGAGTGCATTTGGGATCGTTTCCTAACTGCATGAAACTCGACACAAAAACGGGGTCAGCTGGTGCAATTAATCCAAAAGTTCGTGCCACGAAGTCACATCGGGATTTTTCTCAACGAACGCACCCAATCCACCCCATTGGACCCTAAACTCATGTTTTGGTGAGTTGCATAGTGTTTGGCTGCATTTGGGATCATTTCGTAACTGCATGAATCTTGGTGCAAAACGGGGTGAACTGGTGCAATTAATGCAAAAGTTCATGCCACGAAGTCACATCTGGATTTTTCGCAACGAACGCACCCAATCCGCCCCATTGGACCCTAAACTCATGTTTTGGTGCGTTGCTTAGTGTTGGGATGCGTTTGGGATCATTTCGTAACTGCATGAAACTCGATGCAAAACATGATGAACTGGTGCAATTAATGCAAAAGTTCATGCCACGAAGTCACATCTGGATTTTTCGCAACGAACGCACCCAATCCGCCCCATTGGACCCTAAACTCATGTTTTGGTGCGTTGCATAGTGTTTGGCTGCATTTGGGATCGTTTCCTAACTGCATGAAACTCGACGCAAAAACGGGGTCAGCAGGTGCAATTAATGCAAAAGTTCGTGCCACGAAGTCACGTCGGGATTTTACTCAACGAACGCACCAAATCCACCACATTGGACCCTAAACTCATGTTTTGGTGAGTTGCATAGTGTTTGGCTGCATTTGGGATCATTTCGTAACAGCATGAAACTCGGTGCAAAACAAGGTGAATTGGTGCATTAATGCAAAAGTTCATGCCATGAAGTCACATCGGGATTTTTCACAACGAACGCACCCAATCCACTCCATTGGACCCTAAACTCATGTTTTCGTCCATTGCATAGTGTTTGGGTGCATTTGGGATCCTTTGCTAACTGCATGAAACTCGGCGCAAAATAGGGTCAACTGGTGCAATTAATGCAAAAGTTCGTGCCACGATGTGACGTCCAGATTTTTCACAACGAACACACCCAATCCACTCCATTGGACCCTAAACTCATGTTTTGGTGTGTTGCATAGTGTTTGGGTCCATTTGGGATCCTTTCCTAACTGCATGAAACTCGGTGCAAAACGGGGTCAACTGGTGCAATTAATGCAAAAGTTCGTGCCACGAAGTCACGTCGGGATTTTTCTCAATGAACGCACCCAATCCACCCCATTGGACCCAAAACTCATGTTTTGGTGAGTTGCATAGTGTTTGGCTGCATTTGGGATCATTTCGTAACTGCATGAATCTCGGTGCGAAACTGGGTGAACTGGTGCAATTAATGCAAAAGTTCATGCCACGAAGTCACATCTGGATTTTTCGCAACGAACGCACCCAATCCGCCCCATTGGACCCTAAACTCATGTTTTGGTGCGTTGCTTAGTGTTGGGATGTGTTTGGGATCATTTCGTAACTGCATGAAACTCGATGCAAAACATGGTGAACTGGTGCAATTAATGCAAAAGTTCATGCCACGAAGTCACATCTGGATTTTTCGCAACGAACGCACCCAATCCGCCCGATTGGACCCTAAACTCATGTTTTGGTGCGTTGCATAGTGTTTGGCTATATTTGGGATCGTTTCGTAACTGCATGAAACTCGATGCAAAAGAGGGTGAACTGGTGCAATTAATGCAAAAGTTTGTGCCACGAAGTGACGTCGGGATTTTTCACAACGAACACACCCAATACACTCCATTGGACCATAAACTCATATTTTGGTGCGTTTCATAGTGTTTGGCAGCATTTGGGATCGTTTCGTAACTGCATGAAACTCGTTGCAAAATGGGGTCAACAGTGCAATTAATACATAAGTTCGTGCCACGAAGTCACGTCGGGATTTTTCGCAATGAACGCACCCAATCCACCACATTGGACCCTAAACTCAAGTTTTGGTGCGTTGCATAGTGTTTGAGTGCATTTGGGATCGTTTCCTAACTGCATGAAACTCGACGCAAAAACGGGGTCAACTGGTGCAATTAATGCAAAAGTTCGAGCCACGAAGTCACATCGTGATTTTTCTCAACGAACGCACCCAATCCAACCCATTGGACCCTAAACTAATGTTTTGGTGAGTTGCATAGTGTTTGGCTGCGTTTGGGATCATTTCGTAACTGCATGAATCTCGTAGCAAAACGGGGTGAACTGTTGCAATTAATGCAAAAGTCCATGCCACGAAGTGACACCTGGATTTTTCACAACGAACGCACCCAATCCGCCCCATTGGACCCTAAACTCATGTTTTGGTGCGTTGCATAGTGTTGGGATGCATTTGGGATCATTTCGTAACTGCATTAAACTCGATGCAAAACAGGGTGAACTGGTGCAATTAGTCCAAAAGATCGTGCCGCGAAGTCCCATCGGGATTTTTCACAACGAATGCACCCAATCCACTCCATTGGACCCTAAACTCTTGTTTTGGTGAGTTGCATAGTGTTTGGGTGCATTTGGGATCATTTCGTAACTGCATGAAACACGATGAAAAACAGGGTGCCACAAAGTCACCTCAGGATTTTTCACAACGAACGCAGCCAATCCACCACATTGGAAGCTAAACTCATGTTTTGGTGTGTCGCATAGTGTTTGGGTGCATTTGGGATCGTTTCCTAACTTCATGAAACTCGGTGCAAAACGGGGTCAACTGGTGCAATTAATGCAAAAGTTCGTGCCACGAAGTCACGTCATGATTTTACTCAACAAATGCACCCAATCCGCCCCATTGGACCTTAAACCCATGTTTTGGTGAGTTGCATAGTGTTTGGCTGCATTTGGGATCATTTCATAACTGCATGAAACTCGGTGCAAAACAGGGTGAATTGGTGCAATTAATGCAAAAGTTCATGCCACGAAGTCACATCGGGATTTTTCACAACGAACGCACCCAATCCGCCCCATTAGACCCTAAACTCATGTTTTGGTGCGTTGCATAGTGTTGGGATGCATTTGGGATCATTTCGTAACTGCATGAAACTAGATGCAAAACAGGGTGAACTGATGCAATTAATGCAAAAGTTCGTGCCACGAAGTCACGTCGGGATTTTTCACAACGAACGCACCCAATCCACCACATTGGACCCTAAACTCATGTTTTGGTGTGTTGCATAGTGTTTGAGTGCATTTGGGATCGTTTCCTAACTGCATGAAACTCGACGCAAAAACGGGGTCAGCAGGTGCAATTAATGCAAAAGTTCGTGCCACGAAGTCACGTCGGGATTTTACTCAACGAACGCACCAAATCGACCACATTGGACCCTAAACTCATGTTTTGGTGAGTTGCATAGTGTTTGGCTGCATTTGGGATCATTTCGTAACTGCATGAAACTCGGTGCAAAACAAGGTGAATTGGTGCAATTAATGCAAAAGTTCATGCCACGAAGTCACATTGGGATTTTTCACAACGAACGCACCCAATCCACTCCATTGGACCCTAAACTCATGTTTTCGTCCATTGCATAGTGTTTGGGTGCATTTGGGATCCTTTGCTAACTGCATGAAACTCGGCGCAAAATAGGGTCAACTGGTGCAATTAATGCAAAAGTTCGTGCCACGATGTGACGTCCAGATTTTTCACAACGAACACACCCAATCCACTCCATTGGACCCTAAACTCATGTTTTGGTGTGTTGCATAGTGTTTGGGTGCATTTGGGATCCTTTCCTAACTGCATGAAACTAGGTGCAAAACGGGGTCAACTGGTGCAATTAATGCAAAAGTTCGTGCCACGAAATCACTTCGGGATTTTTCTCAATGAACGCACCCAATCCACCCCATTGGACCCAAAACTCATGTTTTGGTGAGTTGCATAGTGTTTGGCTGCATTTGGGATCATTTCGTAACTGCATGAATCTCGGTGCAAAACTGGGTGAACTGGTGCAATTAATGCAAAAGTTCATGCCACGAAGTCACATCTGGATTTTTCGCAACGAACGCACCCAATCCGCCCCATTGGACCCTAAACTCATGTTTTGGTGCGTTGCTTAGTGTTGGGATGTGTTTGGGATCATTTCGTAACTGCATGAAACTCGATGCAAAACATGGTGAACTGGTGCAATTAATGCAAAAGTTCATGCCACGAAGTCACATCTGGATTTTTCGCAACGAACGCACCCAATCCGCCCGATTGGACCCTAAACTCATGTTTTGGTGCGTTGCATAGTGTTTGGCTATATTTGGGATCGTTTCGTAACTGCATGAAACTCGATGCAAAAGAGGGTGAACTGGTGCAATTAATGCAAAAGTTTGTGCCACGAAGTGACGTCGGGATTTTTCACAACGAACACACCCAATACACTCCATTGGACCATAAACTCATATTTTGGTGCGTTTCATAGTGTTTGGCAGCATTTGGGATCGTTTCGTAACTGCATGAAACTCGTTGCAAAATGGGGTCAACAGTGCAATTAATACATAAGTTCGTGCCACGAAGTCACGTCGGGATTTTTCGCAATAAACGCACCCAATCCACCACATTGGACCCTAAACTCAAGTTTTGGTGCGTTGCATAGTGTTTGAGTGCATTTGGGATCGTTTCCTAACTGCATGAAACTCGACGCAAAAACGGGGTCAACTGGTGCAATTAATGCAAAAGTTCGAGCCACGAAGTCACATCGGGATTTTTCTCAACGAACGCACCCAATCCAACCCATTGGACCCTAAACTAATGTTTTGGTGAGTTGCATAGTGTTTGGCTGCGTTTGGGATCATTTCGTAACTGCATGAATCTCGTAGCAAAACGGGGTGAACTGTTGCAATTAATGCAAAAGTCCATGCCACGAAGTGACACCTGGATTTTTCACAACGAACGCACCCAATCCGCCCCATTGGACCCTAAACTCATGTTTTGGTGCGTTGCATAGTGTTGGGATGCATTTGGGATCATTTCGTAACTGCATTAAACTCGATGCAAAACAGGGTGAACTGGTGCAATTAGTCCAAAAGATCGTGCCGCGAAGTCCCATCGGGATTTTTCACAACGAATGCACCCAATCCACTCCATTGGACCCTAAACTCATGTTTTGGTGAGTTGCATAGTGTTTGGGTGCATTTGGGATCATTTCGTAACTGCATGAAACACGATGAAAAACAGGGTGCCACAAAGTCACCTCGGGATTTTTCACAACGAACGCAGCCAATCCACCACATTGGAAGCTAAACTCATGTTTTGGTGTGTTGCATAGTGTTTGGGTGCATTTGGGATCGTTTCCTAACTTCATGAAACTCGGTGCAAAACGGGGTCAACTGGTGCAATTAATGCAAAAGTTCGTGCCACGAAGTCACGTCATGATTTTACTCAACAAATGCACCCAATCCGCCCCATTGGACCTTAAACCCATGTTTTGGTGAGTTGCATAGTGTTTGGCTGCATTTGGGATCATTTCATAACTGCATGAAACTCGGTGCAAAACAGGGTGAATTGGTGCAATTAATGCAAAAGTTCATGCCACGAAGTCACATCGGGATTTTTCACAACGAACGCACCCAATCCGCCCCATTAGACCCTAAACTCATGTTTTGGTGCGTTGCATAGTGTTGGGATGCATTTGGGATCATTTCGTAACTGCATGAAACTAGATGCAAAACAGGGTGAACTGATGCAATTAATGCAAAAGTTCGTGCCACGAAGTCACGTCGGGATTTTTCACAACGAAGGCACCCAATCCACCACATTGGACCCTAAACTCATGTTTTGGTGTGTTGCATAGTGTTTGAGTGCATTTGGGATCGTTTCCTAACTGCATGAAACTCGACGCAAAAACGGGGTCAGCAGGTGCAATTAATGCAAAAGTTCATGCCACGAAGTCACGTCGGGATTTTACTCAACGAACGCACCAAATCCACCACATTGGACCCTAAACTCATGTTTTGGTGAGTTGCATAGTGTTTGGCTGCATTTGGGATCATTTCGTAACTGCATGAAACTCGGTGCAAAACAAGGTGAATTGGTGCAATTAATGCAAAAGTTCATGCCACGAAGTCACATTGGGATTTTTCACAACGAACGCACCCAATCCACTCCATTGGACCCTAAACTCATGTTTTCGTCCATTGCATAGTGTTTGGGTGCATTTGGGATCCTTTGCTAACTGCATGAAACTCGGCGCAAAATAGGGTCAACTGTTGCAATTAATGCAAAAGTTCGTGCCACGATGTGACGTCCAGATTTTTCACAACGAACACACCCAATCCACTCCATTGGACCCTAAACTCATGTTTTGGTGTGTTGCATAGTGTTTGGGTGCATTTGGGATCCTTTCCTAACTGCATGAAACTAGGTGCAAAACGGGGTCAACTGGTGCAATTAATGCAAAAGTTCGTGCCACGAAATCACGTCGGGATTTTTCTCAATGAACGCACCCAATCCACCCCATTGGACCCAAAACTCATGTTTTGGTGAGTTGCATAGTGTTTGGCTGCATTTGGGATCATTTCGTAACTGCATGAATCTCGGTGCAAAACTGGGTGAACTGGTGCAATTAATGCAAAAGTTCATGCCACCAAGTCACATCTGGATTTTTTCGCAACGAACGCACCAATCCGCCCCATTGGACCCTAAACTCATGTTTTGGTGCGTTGCTTAGTGTTGGGATGTGTTTGGGATCATTTCGTAACTGCATGAAACTCGATGCAAAACATGGTGAACTGGTGCAATTAATGCAAAAGTTCATGCCACGAAGTCACATCTGGATTTTTCGCAACGAACGCACCCAATCCGCCCCATTGGACCCTAAACTCATGTTTTGGTGTGTTGCATAGTGTTTGGCTATATTTGGGATCGTTTCGTAACTGCATGAAATTCGATGCAAAAGAGGGTGAACTGGAGCAATTAATGCAAAAGTTTGTGCCACGAAGTGACGTCGGGATTTTTCACAACGAACACACCCAATACACTCCATTGAACCATAAACTCATATTTTGGTGCGTTTCATAGTGTTTGGCAGCATTTGGGATCGTTTCGTAACTGCATGAAACTCGTTGCAAAATGGGGTCAACAATGCAATTAATACATAAGTTCGTGCCACGAAGTCATGTCGGGATTTTTCGCAATGAACGCACCCAATCCACCACATTGGACCCTAAACTCAAGTTTTGGTGCATTGCATAGTGTTTGACTGCATTTGGGATCGTTTCCTAACTGCATGAAACTCGACGCAAAAACGGGGTCAACTGGTGCAATTAATGCAAAAGTTCGAGCCACGAAGTCACATCGGGATTTTTCTCAACGAACGCACCCAATCCAACCTATTGGACCCTAAACTAATGTTTTGGTGAGTTGCATAGTGTTGGGCTGCGTTTGGGATCATTTCGTAACTGCATGAATCTCGTAGCAAAACGGGGTGAACTGTTGCAATTAATGCAAAAGTCCATGCCACGAAGTCACATCTGGATTTTTCTCAACGAACGCACCCAATCCGCCCCATTGGACCCTAAACTCATGTTTTGGTGCGTTGCATAGTGTTGGGATGCATTTGGGATCATTTCATAACTGCATTAAACTCGATGTAAAACAGGGTGAACTGGTGCAATTAGTGCAAAAGATCGTGCCGCGAAGTCCCATCGGGATTTTTCACAACGAATGCACCCAATCCACTCCATTGGACCCTAAACTCATGTTTTGGTGAGTTGCATAGTGTTTGGGTGCATTTGGGATCATTTCGTAACTGCATGAAACAAGATGAAAAACAGGGTGCCACAAAGTCACCTTTGGATTTTTCACAACGAACGCAGCCAATCCACCACATTGGAAGCTAAACTCATGTTTTGGTGTGTTGCATAGTGTTTGGGTGCATTTGGGATCGTTACCTAACTTCATGAAACTCGGTGCAAAACGGGGTCAACTGGTGCAATTAATGCAAAAGTTCGTGCCACGAAGTCACGTCATGATTTTACTCAACAAATGCACCCAATCCGCCCCATTGAACCTTAAACCCATGTTTTGGTGAGTTGCATAGTGTTTGGCTGCATGTGGGATCATTTCGTAACTGCATGAAACTCGGTGCAAAACAGGGTGAATTGGTGCAATTAATGCAAAAGTTCATGCCACGAAGTCACATCGGGATTTTTCACAACGAACGCACCAAATCCGCCCCATTAGACCCTAAACTCATGTTTTGGTGCGTTGCATAGTGTTGGGATGCATTTGGGATCATTTCATAACTGCATGAAACTAGATGCAAAACAGGGTGAACTGATGCAATTAATGCAAAAGTTCGTGCCACGAAGTCACGTCGGGATTTTTCACAATGAACGCACCCAATCCACCACATTGGACCCTAAACTCATGTTTTGGTGTGTTGCATAGTGTTTGAGTGCATTTGGGATCGTTTCCTAACTGCATGAAACTCGACGCAAAAACGGGGTCAGCAGGTGCAATTAATGCAAAAGTTCGTGCCACGAAGTCACGTCGGGATTTTACTCAATGAACGCACCCAATCCACCCCATTGGACCCAAAACTTATGTTTTGGTGAGTTGCATAGTGTTTGGCTGCATTTGGGATCATTTCGTAACTGCATGAATCTCGGTGCAAAACTGGGTGAACTGGTGCAATTAATGCAAAAGTTCATGCCACGAAGTCACATCTGGATTTTTCGCAACGAACGCACCCAATCCGCCCCATTGGACCCTAAACTCATGTTTTGGTGCATTGCTTAGTGTTGGGATGTGTTTGGGATCATTTCGTAACTGCATGAAACTCGATGCAAAACATGGTGAACTGGTGCAATTAATGCAAAAGTTCATGCCACGAAGTCACATCTGGATTTTTCGCAACGAACGCACCCAATCCGCCCCATTGGACCCTAAACTCATGTTTTGGTGTGTTGCATAGTGTTTGGCTATATTTGGGATCGTTTCGTAACTGCATGAAACTCGATGCAAAAGAGGGTGAACTCGTGCAATTAATGCAAAAGTTTGTGCCACGAAGTGACGTCGGGATTTTTCACAACGAACACACCCAATACACTCCATTGAACCATAAACTCATATTTTGGTGCGTTTCATAGTGTTTGGCAGCATTTGGGATCGTTTTGTAACTGCATGAAACTCGTTGCAAAATGGGGTCAACAGTGCAATTAATACATAAGTTCGTGCCACGAAGTCACGTCGGGATTTTTCGCAATGAACGCACCCAATCCACCACATTGGACCCTAAACTCATGTTTTGGTGCGTTGCATAGTGTTTGACTGCATTTGGGATCGTTTCCTAACTGCATGAAACTCGACGCAAAAACGGGGTCAACTGGTGCAATTAATGCAAAAGTTCGAGCCACGAAGTCACATCAGGATTTTTCTCAACGAACGCACCCAATCCAACCCATTGGACCCTAAACTAATGTTTTGGTGAGTTGCATAGTGTTTGGCTGCGTTTGGGATCATTTCGTAACTGCATGAATCTCGTAGCAAAACGGGGTGAACTGTTGCAATTAATGCAAAAGTCCATGCCACGAAGTCACATCTGGATTTTTCGCAACGAACGCACCCAATCCGCCCCATTGGACCCTAAACTCATGTTTTGGTGCGTTGCATAGTGTTGGGATGCATTTGGGATCATTTCATAACTGCATTAAACTCGATGTAAAACAGGGTGAATTGGTGCAATTAGTGCAAAAGATCGTGCCGCGAAGTCCCATCGGGATTTTTCACAACGAATGCACCCAATGCACTCCATTGGACCCTAAACTCATGTTTTGGTGAGTTGCATAGTGTTTGGGTGCATTTGGGATCATTTCGTAACTGCATGAAACACGATGAAAAACAGGGTGCCACAAAGTCACCTTGGGATTTTTCACTATGAACGCAGCCAATCCACCACATTGGAAGCTAAACTCATGTTTTGGTGTGTTGCATAGTGTTTGGGTGCATTTGGGATCGTTTCCTAACTTCATGAAACTCGGTGCAAAACGGGGTCAACTGGTGCAATTAATGCAAAAGTTCGTGCCACGAAGTCACGTCATGATTTTACTCAACAAATGCACCCAATCCGCCCCATTGAACCTTAAACCCATGTTTTGGTGAGTTGCATAGTGTTTGGCTGCATTTGGGATCATTTCGTAACTGCATGAAACTCGGTGCAAAACAGGGTGAATTGGTGCAATTAATGCAAAAGTTCATGCCACGAAGTCACATCGGGATTTTTCACAACGAACGCACCAAATCCGCCCCATTAGACCCTAAACTCATGTTTTGGTGCGTTGCATAGTGTTGGGATGCATTTGGGATCATTTCATAACTGCATGAAACTAGATGCAAAACAGGGTGAACTGATGCAATTAATGCAAAAGTTCGTGCCACGAAGTCACGTCGGGATTTTTCACAATGAACGCACCCAATCCACCACATTGGACCCTAAACTCATGTTTTGGTGTGTTGCATAGTGTTTGAGTGCATTTGGGATCGTTTCCTAACTGCATGAAACTCGACGCAAAAACGGGGTCAGCAGGTGCAATTAATGCAAAAGTTCGTGCCACGAAGTCACGTCGGGATTTTACTCAACGAACGCACCAAATCCACCACATTGGACCCTAAACTCATGTTTTGGTGAGTTGCATAGTGTTTGGCTGCATTTGGGATCATTTTCGTAACTGCATGAATCTCGGTGCAAAACTAGGTGAACTGGTGCAATTAATGCAAAAGTTCATGCCACGAAGTCACATCTGGATTTTTCGCAACGAACGCACCCAATCTGCCCCATTGGACCCTAAACTCATGTTTTGGTGCGTTGCTTAGTGTTGGGATGCGTTTGGGATCATTTCGTAACTGCATGAAACTCGATGCAAAACATGGTGAACTGGTGCAATTAATGCAAAGGTTCATGCCACGAAGTCACATCTGGATTTTTCGCAACGAACGCACCCAATCCGCCCCATTGGACCCTAAACTCATGTTTTGGTGCGTTGCATAGTGTTTGGCTATATTTGGGATCGTTTCGTAACTGCATGAAACTCGATGCAAAACAGGGTGAACTGGTGCAATTAATGCAAAAGTTTGTGCCACGAAGTAACATCAGGATTTTTTACAACGAACACACCCAATACACTCCATTGGACCCTAAACTCATATTTTGGTGCGTTTCATAGTGTTTGGCAGCATTTGGGATCGTTTCGTAACTGCATGAAACTCGTTGCAACATGGGGTCAACAGTGCAATTAATACATAAGTTCGTGCCACGAAGTCACGCCGGGATTTTTCGCAATGAACGCACCCAATCCACCACATTGGACCCTAAACTCATGTTTTGGTGCGTTGCATAGTGTTTGAGTGCATTTGGGATCGTTTCCTAACTGCATGAAACTCGACGCAAAAACGGGGTCAACTGGTGCAATTAATGCAAAAGTTCGAGCCACGAAGTCACATCGGGATTTTTCTCAACGAACGCACCCAATCCAACCCATTGGACCCTAAACTAATGTTTTGGTGAGCTGCATAGAGTTTGGCTGCGTTTGGGATCATTTCGTAACTGCATGAATCTCGTAGCAAAACGGGGTGAACTGTTGCAATTAATGCAAAAGTCCATGCCACGAAGTCACATCTGGATTTTTCGCAACGAACGCACCCAATCCGCCCCATTGGACCCAAAACTCATGTTTTGGTGCGTTGCATAGTGTTGGGATGCATTTGGGATCATTTCGTAACTGCATTAAACTCGATGCAAAACAGAGTGAACTGGTGCAATTAATGTAAAGATCGAGCCGCGAAGTCCCATCGGGATTTTTCACAACGAATGCACCCAATCCACTCCATTGGACCCTAAACTCATGTTTTGGTGCGTTGCATAGTGTTTGGGTGCATTTGGGATTATTTCGTAACTGCATGAAACACGATGAAAAACAGGGTGCCACAAAGTCACGTCGGGATTTTTCACAATGAACGCAGCCAATCCACCACATTGGAAGCTAAAATCATGTTTTGGTGTGTTGCATAGTGTTTGGGTGCATTTGGGATCATTTCCTAACTTCATGAAACTCGGTGCAAAACGGGGTCAACTGGTGCAATTAATGCAAAAGTTCGTGCCACGAAGTCACGTCATGAATTTACTCAACAAATGCACCCAATCCGCCCCATTGGACCTTAAACCCATGTTTTGGTGAGTTGCATAGTGTTTGGCTGCATTTGGGATCATTTCGTAACTGCATGAAACTCGGTGCAAAACAGGGTGAATTGGTGCAATTAATGCAAAAGTTCATGCCACGAAGTCACATCGGGATTTTTCACAACGAACGCACCCAATCTGCCCCATTAGACCCTAAACTCATGTTTTGGTGCGTTGCATAGTGTTGGGATGCATTTGGGATCATTTCGTAACTGCATGAAACTAGATGCAAACAGTGTGAACTGATGCAATTAATGCAAAAGTTCGTGCCACGAAGTCACGTCGGGATTTTTCACAATGAACGCACCCAATCCACCACATTGGACCCTAAACTCATGTTTTGGTGCATTGCATAGTGTTTGAGTGCATTTGGGATTGTTTCCTAACTACATGAAACTCGACGCAAAAAACGGGGTCAACAGGTGCAATTAATGCAAAAGTTCATGCCACAAAGTCACGTCGGGATTTTACTCAACGAACGCACCCAATCCACCCCATTGGACCCTAAACTCATGTTTTGGTGAGTTGCATAGTGTTTGGCTGCATTTGGGATCATTTCGTAACTGCATGAATCTCGGTGCAAAAACGGGGTGAACTGGTGCAATTAATGCAAAAGTTTATGCCACGAAGTCACATCTAGATTTTTTGCAACGAACGCACCCAATCTGCCCCATTGGACCCTAAACTCATGTTTTGGTGCGTTGCTTAGTGTTGGGATTCGTTTGGGATCATTTCGTAACTGCATGAAACTCGATGCCAAACAGGGTGAACTGGTGCAATTAATGCAAAAGTTTGTGCCACGAAGTGACGTCGGGATTCTTCGCAACGAACACACCCAATCCACTACATTGGACCCTAAACTCATGTTTTGGTGCATTTCATAGTGTTTGGCAGCATTTGGGATCGTTTCGTAACTGCATGAAACTCGTTACAAAATGGGGTCAACGGTGCAATTAATGCATAAGTTCGTGCCACGAAGTCACGTCGGGATTTTTCGCAATGAACGCACCCAATCCACCACATTGGACGCTAAACTCATGTTTTGGTGCATTGCATAGTGTTTGAGTGCATTTGGGATCGTTTCCTAACTACATGAAACTCGGCGCAAAATGGGGGTCAACAGGTGCAATTAATGCAAAAGTTCGTGCCACGAAGTCATGTCGGCATTTTTCGCAATGAACGCACCCAATCCAACCCATTGGACCCGAAACTCATGTTTTGCTGAGTTGCATAGTGTTTGGCTGCATTTGGGATCCTTTCCTAACTGCATGAAACTCGGCGCAAAACGGGGTCAACTCGTGCAATTAATGCAAAAGTTCGTGCCAGGATGTGATGTCAGGATTTTTCACGACGAACGCACCCAATCCACTCCGTTGGGCCCTAAACTCATGTTTTGGTGCGTTTCATAGTGTTTGGCAACATTTGGGATCGTTTCGTAACTGCATGAAACTCGTTGCAAAACAGGGTGCCACGAAGTCACGTCAGGATTTTTCGCAACGAACGCACCCAATCCACTCCATTGAACCCTAAACTCATGTTTTGGTGAGTTGCATAGTGTTTGGGTCCATTTGGGATCGTTTCGTAACTGCATGAAACTCGGTACAAAACAGTGTGAACTAGTGCAATTAATGCAAAAGTTAGTGCCATGAAGTCACGTCGGGATTTTTCGCAACGACCGTACCCAATCCACTCTATTGGACCCTAAACTCATGTTTTTGTGCGTTGCATAGTGTTTGGATGCATTTAGGATCGTTTGATAACTGCATGAAACTCGATGCAAAACAGGTAGAACTGGTGCAATTAATGCAAAAGTTCATCCCACAAAGTGACGTCGATATTTTCCGCAACAAACTCACCCAATCCACTGCATTGGACACTAAACTCATGTTTTGGTGCGTTGCATAGTGTTTGGCTGCATTTGGGATCATTTCGTAACTGCATGAAACTCGATGCAAAACAGGGTGAACTGGTGCAAGTAATGCAAAAGTTTGTGCCACGAAGTGACATCGGGATTTTTCGTAACGAACACACCCAATCCACTCCATTGGACCCTAAACTCATGTTTTGGTGCATTTCATAGTGTTTGGTAGCATTTGGGATCATTTCGTAGCTACATGAAACTCATTGCAAAATGGGGTCAACTGGTGCAATTAATGGATAAGTTCGTGCCACGAAGTCACGTCGGGATTTTTCGCAATGAACGCACCCAATCCACCACATTGGACCCTAAACTCATGTTTTGGTGTGTTGCATAGTGTTTGGGTGGCATTTGGGATCCTTTCCTAACTGCATGAAACTCGGCGCAAAACGAGGTCAACTGGTGCAATTAATGCAAAAGTTCGTGCTACGATGTGACGTCAGGATTTTTCACAACGAACGCACCCAATCCACTCCATTGGACCCTAGACTCATGTTTTGGTGCGTTTCATAGTGTTTGGCAGCATTTGAGATCGTTTCGTAACTGCATGAAACTCGGTGCAAAATAGGGTCAACTGGAGCAATTAATGCGAAAGTTCATGCCACGAAGTGACTTCGGCATTTTTCGCAACGAACGCACCCAATCCACCACAATGGACCCTAAACTCATGTTTTGGTTGCATAGTGTTTGGGTGCATTAGGGATCCTTTCCTAACTGTATGAAACTCGGCGCAAAACGGGGTCAACTAGTGCAATTAATGCAAAAGTTCGTGCCATGATGTGACGTCTGGATTTTTCACAACGAACACAAACAATCCACTCCATTGGACCCTAAACTCATGTTTTGGTGCGTTTCCATAGTGTTTGGCAGCATTTGGGATCGTTTCGTAACTGCATGAAACTCGTTGCAAAATGGGGTCAACTGGTGCAATTAATGCATAAGTTCGTGCCACGAAGTCACGTCAGCATTTTTCGAAACGAACGCACCCAATCCACCACATTGGACCCTAAACTCATGTTATGGTGTGTTGCATAGTGTTGGGTGCATTTGGGATCCTTTCCTAACTGCATGAAACTCGGCGCAAAATGGGGTCAATTGGTGCAATTAATGCAAAAGTTCGTGCCACGATGTGACGTCAGGATTTTTCACAACGAACGCACCCAATCCACTCCATTGGGCCCTAAACTCATGTTTTGGTGCATTTCATAGTGTTTTGGCAGCATTTGGGATCGTTTCGTAACTGCATGAAACATAGTGCAATACAGGGTCAACTGGTGGCAATTAATAAAAAAGTTCATGCCACGAAGTCACATCGGGATTTTTCACAACGAACGCACCCAATCCGCCCCATTGGACCCTAAACTCATGTTTTGGTGTGTTGGATAGTGTTTGGGTGCATTTGGGATCCTTTCCTAACTGCATGAAACTCGGTGCAAAAACGGGGTGAACTGGTGCAATTAATGCAAAAGTTCATGCCACAAAGTCACATCTTGATTTTTCGCAACGAACGCACCCAATCCGCCCCATTGGACCCTAAACTCATGTTTTGGTGAGTTACATAGTGTTTGGGTCCATTTGGGATCATTTCGTAACTGCATGAAACTCGGGTACAAAACAGTGTGAACTAGTGCAATTAATGCAAAAGTTCGTGCCATGAAGTCACGTCGGGATTTTTCGCAACGACCGCACCCAATCCACTCTATTGGACCCTAAACTCATGTTTTTGTGCGTTGCATAGTGTTTGGATGCATTTAGGATCGTTTGATAACTGCATGAAACTCGATGCAAAACAGGTTGAACTGGTGCAATTAATGCAAAAGTTCATCCCACGAAGTGACGTCGATATTTTCCGCAACAAACTCACCCAATCCAGTGCATTGGACACTAAACTCATGTTTTGGTGCGTTGCATAGTGTTTGGCTGCATTTGGGATCGTTTCGTAACTGCATGAAACTCGATGCAAAACAGGGTGAACTGGTGCAATTAATGCAAAAGTTTGTGCCACGAAGTGACGTCGGGATTTTTCGCAACGAACACACCCAATCCACTCCATTGGACCCTAAACTCATGTTTTGGTGCATTTCATAGTGTTTGGTAGCATTGGGATCATTTCGTAGCTACATGAAACTCGTTGCAAAATGGGGTCAACTGGTGCAATTAATGGATAAGTTCGTGCCACGAAGTCACGTCGGGATTTTTCGCAATGAACGCACCCAATCCACCACATTGGACCCTAAACTCATGTTTTGGTGTGTTGCATAGTGTTTGGGTGCATTTGGGATCCTTTCCTAACTGCATGAAACTCGGCGCAAAACGAGGTCAACTGGTGCAATTAATGCAAAAGTTCGTGCCACGATGTGACGTCAGGATTTTTCACAACGAACGCACCCAATCCACTCCATTGGACCCTAGACTCATGTTTTGGTGCGTTTCATAGTGTTTGGCAGCATTTGAGATCGTTTCGTAACTGCATGAAACTCGGTGCAAAAATAGGGTCAACTGGTGCAATTAATGCGAAAGTTCATGCCACGAAGTGACTTCGGCATTTTCGCAACGAACGCACCCAATCCACCACAATGGACCCTAAACTCATGTTTTGGTTGCATAGTGTTTGGGTGCATTAGGGATCCTTTCCTAACTGTATGAAACTCGGCGCAAAACGGGGTCAACTAGTGCAATTAATGCAAAAGTTCGTGCCATGATGTGACGTCTGGATTTTTCACAACGAACACAAACAATCCACTCCATTGGACCCTAAACTCATGTTTTGGTGCGTTTCATAGTGTTTGGCAGCATTTGGGATCGTTTCGTAACTGCATGAAACTCGTTGCAAAATGGGGTCAACTGGTGCAATTAATGCATAAGTTCGTGCCACGAAGTCACGTCAGCATTTTTCGAAACGAACGCACCCAATCCACCACATTGGACCCTAAACTCATGTTATGGTGTGTTGCATAGTGTTTGGGTGCATTTGGGATCCTTTCCTAACTGCATGAAACTCGGCGCAAAATGGGGTCAATTGGTGCAATTAATGCAAAAGTTCGTGCCACGATGTGACGTCAGGATTTTTCACAACGAACGCACCCAATCCACTCCATTGGGCCCTAAACTCATGTTTTGGTGCATTTCATAGTGTTTGGCAGCATTTGGGATCGTTTCGTAACTGCATGAAACATAGTGCAATACAGGGTCAACTGGTGCAATTAATAAAAAAGTTCATGCCACGAAGTCACATCGGGATTTTTCACAACGAACGCACCCAATCCGCCCCATTGGACCCTAAACTCATGTTTTGGTGTGTTGGATAGTGTTTTGGGTGCATTTGGGATCCTTTCCTAACTGCATGAAACTCGGTGCAAAACGGGGTGAACTGGTGCAATTAATGCAAAAGTTCATGCCACAAAGTCACATCTTGATTTTTCGCAACGAACGCACCCAATCCGCCCCATTGGACCCTAAACTCATGTTTTGGTGAGTTACATAGTGTTTGGGTCCATTTGGGATCATTTCGTAACTGCATGAAACTCGGTACAAAACAGTGTGAACTAGTGCAATTAATGCAAAAGTTCGTGCCATGAAGTCACGTCGGGATTTTTCGCAACGACCGCACCCAATCCACTCTATTGGACCCTAACTCATGTTTTTTGTGCGTTGCATAGTGTTTGGATGCATTTAGGATCGTTTGATAACTGCATGAAACTCGATGCAAAACAGGTTGAACGGGTGCAATTAATGCAAAAGTTCATCCCACGAAGTGACGTCGATATTTTCCGCAACAAACTCACCCAATCCAGTGCATTGGACACTAACTCATGTTTTGGTGCGTTGCATAGTGTTTGGCTGCATTTGGGATCGTTTCGTAACTGCATGAAACTCGATGCAAAACAGGGGAACTGGTGCAATTAATGCAAAAGTTTTGTGCCACGAAGTGACGTCGGGATTTTTCGCAACGAACACACCCAATCCACTCCATTGGACCCTAAACTCATGTTTGGTGCATTTCATAGTGTTTGGTAGCATTGGGATCATTTCGTAGCTACATGAAACTCGTTGCAAAATGGGGTCAACTGGTGCAATTAATGGATAAGTTCGTGCCACGAAGTCACGTCTGGATTTTTCGCAATGAACGCACCCAATCCACCACATTGGACCCTAAACTCATGTTTTGGTGTGTTGCATAGTGTTTGGGTGCATTTGGGATCCTTTCCTAACTGCATGAAACTCGGCGCAAAACGAGGTCAACTGGTGCAATTAATGCAAAAGTTCGTGCCACGATGTGACGTCAGGATTTTTCACAACGAACGCTCCCAATCCACTCCATTGGACCCTAGACTCATGTTTGGTGCGTTTCATAGTGTTTGGCAGCATTTGGGATCGTTTCGTACTGCAATGAAACTCGGTGCAAAATAGGGTCAACTGGTGCAATTAATGCGAAAAGTTCATGCCACGAAGTCACGTCGGTATTTTTCACAACGAACGCACCCAATCCACCACAATGGGACCCTAAACTCATGTTTTGGTTGCATAGTGTTTGGGTGCATTAGGGATCCTTTCCTAACTGCATGAAACTCGGCGCAAAACGGGGTCAACTGGTGCAATTAATGCAAAAGTTCGTGCCATGATGTGACGTCTGGATTTTTTCACAATGAACACAAACAATCCACTCCATTGGACCCTAAACTCATGTTTTGGTGCGTTTCATAGTGTTTGGTAGCATTTGGGATCGTTTCCTAACTGCATGAAACTCGACGCAAAAATGGGGTGAACTGGTGCAATTAATAAAAAGTTCGTGGCCCGAAGTCATGTCGGGATTTTCTCAACGAACGCACCCAATCCACCCCATTGGACCCTAAACTCATGTTTGTTGATTTGCATAGTGTTTGGGATGCATTTGGGATCATTTCGTAACTGCATGAAACTCGATGCAAAACAGGGTGAACTGGTGCAATTAATGCAAAAGATCGTGCCGCGAAGTCCGTCAGGATTTTTCGCAACGAATGCATACAATCCACTCCATTGGACCCTAAACTTATGTTTTGGTGTGTTGCATAGTGTTTGGGTGCATTTGGGATCATTTCCTAACTGCATGAAACAAGGCGCAAAATGGGGTCAACTTGTGCAATTAACGCAAAAGTTCGTGCCATGAAGTCACGTCGGGATTTTTCTCAACGAACGCACCCAATCCGCCCCATTGGACCCTAAACCCATGTTTTGGTGAGTTTCATAGTGTTTGTCTGCATTTGGGATCATTTCGTAACTGCATGAAACTCGGTGCAAAACAGGGAACTAGTGCAATTAATGCAAAAATTTATGCCACGAAGTCACATCGGGATTTTTCTCAATGAACGCACCCAATCTGCTGCATGGGACCCCAAACCCATGTTTTGGTGAGTTGCATAGTGTTTGGCTGCATTTGGGATCATTTCGTAATTGCATGAAACTTGATGCAAAACAGGGTGAACTGGTGCAATTATGCAAAAGTTCATGCCACGAAGTCACGTCGGGATTTTTCGCAACAAAGCACCCAATCCACTCATTGGACCCTAACTCATGTGTTCGTCCATTGCATAGTGTTTGGGTGCATTTTGGGATCCTTTCCTAACTGCATGAAACTCGGCGCAAAACAGGGTCAACTAGTGCAATTAATGCAAAAGTTCGTGCCACGTTGTGACGTCAGGATTTTTCACAACGAACGCATCCAATCCACTCCATTGGACCCTAAACTCATGTTTTGGTGCGTTTCATAGTGTTTGGTAGCATTTGGGATCATTTCGTTGCTACACGAAACTCGTTGCAAAATGGGGTCAACTGGTGCAATTAATGGATAAGTTCGTGCCACGAAGTCACGTCGGGATTTTCCGCAATGAACGCACCCAATCTACCACATTGGACCCTAAACTCATGTTTTGGTGTGTTGCATAGTGTTTGGGTGCATTTGGGATCCTTTCCTAACTGCATGAAACTCGGCGCAAAACGAGGTCAACTGGTGCAATTAATGCAAAAGTTCGTGCCACGATGTGACGTCAGGATTTTTCACAACGAACGCACCCAATCAACTCCACTGGACCCTAACTCCTGTTTTGGTGCGTTTCATAGTGTTTGCCAGCATTTGGGATCGTTTCGTAACTGCATGAACTCGGTGCAAAATAGGGTCAACTGATGCAATTAATGCGAAAGTTCATGCCACGAAGTCACGTCGGCATTTTTCGCAACGAACGCACCCAATCCACCACATGGACCCTAAACTCATGTTTTGGTTGCATAGTGTTTGGGTGCATTAGGGATCCTTTCCTAACTGCATGAAACTCGGCGCAAAACGGGTCAACTAGTGCATTAATGCAAAAGTTCGCCATGATGTGACGTCTGGATTTTCACAACGAACACAAACAATCCACTCCATTGGACCCTAACTCATGTTTTGGTGCGTTTCATAGTGTTTGGCAGCATTTGGATCGTTTCGTAACTGCATGAAACTCGTTGCAAAAGGGGTCAACTGGTGCAATTAATGCATAAGTTCGTGCCACGAAGTCACGTCGGCATTTTTCGAAACGAACGCACCCAATCCACCACATTGGACCCTAAACTCATGTTATGGTGTGTTGCATAGTGTTTGGGTGCATTTGGGATCCTTTCCTAACTGCATGAAACTCGGCGCAAAATGGGGTCAATTGGTGCAATTAATGCAAAAGTTCGTGCCACGATGTGACGTCAGGATTTTTCACAACGAACGCACCCAATCCACTCCATTGGGCCCTAAACTCATGTTTTGGTGCATTCATAGTGTTTGGCAGCATTTGGGATCGTTTCGTAACTGCATGAAACATAGTGCAATACAGGGTCAACTGGTGCAATTAATAAAAAGTTCATGCCACGAAGTCACATCGGGATTTTTCACAACGAACGCACCCAATCCGCCCCATTGGACCCTAAACTCATGTTTTGGTGCGTTGCATAGTGTTGGGATGCATTTGGGATCATTTCATAACTGCATTAAACTCGATGTAAAACAGGGTGAACTGGTGCAATTAGTGCAAAAGATCGTGCCGCGAAGTCCATCGGGGTTTTTCACAACGAATGCACCCAATCCACTCCATTGGACCCTAAACTCATGTTTTGGTGAGTTGCATAGTGTTTGGTGCATTTGGGATCCTTTCCTAACTGCATGAAACTCGGTGCAAAACGGGGTGAACTGGTGCAATTAATGCAAAAGTTCATGCCACAAAGTCACATCTGGATTTTTCGCAACGAACGCACCCAATCCGCCCATTGGACCCTAAACTCATGTTTTGGTGCGTTTCATAGTGTTTGGCTGCATTTGGGATCGCTTTCGTAACTGCATGAAACTCGTTACAAAATGGGGTCAACGGTGCAATTAATGCATAAGTTCGTGCCACGAAGTCACGTCGGAATTTTTGCAATGAACGCACCCAATCCCACATTGGACGCTAAACTCATGTTTTGGTGCATTGTATAGTGTTTGAGTGCATTTGGGATCGTTCCTAACTACATGAAACTCGACGCAAAATGGGTCAACAGGTGCAATTAATGCAAAAGTTCGTGCCACGAAGTCACGTCGGGATTTTTCTGAACGAACGCACCCAATCCACCCCATTGGACCCTAAACTCATGTTTTTGGTGAGTTGCATAGTGTTTGGCTGCATTTGGGAATCACTTCGTAACTGCATGAATCTCGGTGCAAAACGGGGTGAACTGGTGCAATTAATGCAAAAGTTATGCCACGAAGTCACATCGGAATTTTTGCAACGAACGCACCCAATCCGCCCCATTGGACCTAAACTCATGTTTCGGTGCATTGCTTAGTGTTGGGATTCGTTTGGCATCATTTCGTAACTGCATGAAACTCGATGCAAACAGGGTGAACTGGTGCAATTAATGCAAAAGTTTGTGCCACGAAGTGACGTCGGGATTTTCGCAAGAACCACCCAATCCACCCATTGGACCCTAAACTCATGTTTTGGTGCGTTTCACAGTGTTTGGCAGCATTTGGGATCGTTTCGTAACTGCATGAAACTCGTTACAAAATGGGGTCAATGGTGCAATTAATGCATAAGTTTGAGCCACGAAGTCACGTCGGGATTTTTCTCAATGAACGCACCCAATCCACCACATTGGACGCTAAACTCATGTTTTGGTGCATTGCATAGTGTTTGAGTGCATTTGGGATCGTTTCCTAACTACATGAAACTCGACGCAAAAACGGAGTCAACAGGTGCAATTAATGCAAAGTTCGTGCCATGAAGTCACGTCGGGATTTTTCTCAACGAACGCACCCAATCCACCCCATTGGACCCTAAACTCATGTTTTGGTGAGTTGCATAGTGTTTGGCTGCATTTGGGATCATTTCCTAACTGCATGAAACTCGGCGCAAAACGGGGTCAACTGGTGCAATTAATGCAAAGTTCGTGCCCTGATGTGACGTCTGGATTTTTCGCAACGAACACACCCAATCCACTCCATTGGACCCTAAACTCATGTTTTGGTGCATTCATAGTGTTTGGTAGCATTTGGGATCATTTCGTAGCTACATGAAACTCGTTGCAAAATGGGTCAACTGGTGCAATTAATGGATAAGTTCGTGCCACGAAGTCACGTCGGGATTTTTCGCAATGAACGCACCCAATCCACCACATTGGACCCTAAACTCATGTTTGGTGTGTTGCATAGTGTTTGGGTGCATTTGGGATCCTTTTCCTAACTGCATGAAACTCGGCGCAAAACGAGGTCAACTGGTGCAATTAATGCAAAAGTTCGTGCCACGATTGACGTCAGGATTTTTCACAACGAACGCACCCAATCCACTCCATTGGACCCTAGACTCATGTTTTGGTGCGTTTCATAGTGTTTGGCAGCATTTGGGATCGTTTCGTAACTGCATGAAACTCGGTGCAAAATAGGGTCAACTGGTGCAATTAATGCGAAAGTTAATGCCACGAAGTCACGTCGGCATTTTTCGCAACGAACGCACCCAATCCACTCCATTGGACCCTATCTCATGTTTTGGTGTGTTGCATAGTGTTTGGGTGCATTTGGTATAGTTTTGTAACTGCATGAAACACGATGAAAAACAGGGTGCCACACAGTCACGTCGGGATTTTCGCAATGAACGCAGCCAATCCACCACATTGGACCCGAAACTCATGTTTTGGTGCGTTGCATAGTGTTTGAGTGCATTTGGGATCGTTTCCTAACTGCATGAAACCAGGCGCAAAATGGGGTCAACTTGTGCAATTAATGCAAAAGTTCGTGCCATGAAGTCATGTCGGGATTTTTCTCAACGAACGCACCCAATCCCCCCCATTGGACCCTAAACCCATGTTTTGGTGAGTTTCATAGTGTTGTCTGCATTTGGGATCATTTCGTAACTGCATGAAACTCGGTGCAAACAGGGCGAACTGGTGCAATTAATGCAAAATTTATGCCACGAAGTCACATCGGGATTTTTCTCAATGAACGCACCCAATCTGCCGCATTGGACCCCAAACCCATGTTTTGGTGAGTTGCATAGTGTTTGGCTGCATTTGGGATAATTTCGTAATTGCATGAAACTCGATGCAAAACAGGGTGAACTGGTGCAATTATTGCAAAAGTTCATGCCACGAAGTCACGTCGGGATTTTTCGCAATAAACGCACCCAATCCACCACATTGGACCTAAACTCATGTTTTGGTGCATTGCATAGTGTTTGAGTGCATTTGGGATCGTTTCCTAACTATGAAACTCGACGCAAAACGGAGTCAACAGGTGCAATTAATGCAAAAGTTCGTGCCATGAAGTCACGTCGGGATTTTTCACAACGAACGCACCCAATCCGCCCCATTGGACCCTAACTCATGTTTTGGTGTGTTGCATAGTGTTTGGGTGCATTTGGGATCCTTTCCTAACTGCATGAAACTCGTGCAAAACGGGGTGAACTGGTGCAATTAATGCAAAAGTTCGTGCCACATCACGTCTGATTTTTCGCAACGAACGCACCCAATCCGCCCCATTGGACCCTAAACTCATGTTTTGGTGAGTTACATAGTGTTTGGCATTTGGGATCATTTCGTAACTGCATGAAACTCGGTACAAAATGTGAACTAGTGCAATTAATGCAAAGTTCGTGCCATGAAGTCACGTCGGGATTTTTCGCAACGAACGCACCCAATCCCTCTATTGGACCCTAAACTCATGTTTTTGCGTTGCATAGTGTTTGGGTGCATTTGGATCGTTTGATAACTGCATGAAACTCGATGCAAAACAGGTGAACTGGTGCAATTAATGCAAAAGTTCATGCCACGAAGTGACGTCGATTTTTCGCAACAACTCACCCAATCCAGCATTGGACCCTAAACTCATGGTTTTGGTGCGTTGCATAGTGTTGGCGCATTGGGATCGTTTCGTAACTGCATGAAACTCGATGCAAAACAGGGTGAACTGGTGCAATTAATGCAAAAGTTTGTGCCACGAACGTCGGGATTTTTCGCAACCACCCAATCCACTCCATTGGACCCTAAACTCATGTTTTGGTGTTTCATAGTGTTTGGTAGCATTTGGGATCATTTCGAGCTGCATGAAACTCGGCAAAACGGGGTCAATGGTGCAATTAATGGAAAGTTCGTGCCACGAAGTCACGTCGGGATTTTTCGCATGAACGCACCCAATCCACCACATTGGACCCTAAACTCATGTTTTGGTGTGTT
>NW_024376317.1:7500-27500 GCF_016808335.1 Panicum virgatum
CTTAGGGGAATAGCCGCTCTTTTATCAGAAGCGAGATTACCGGTCTGTCTCCTTAATAAAGAGTCGAGGAATAGGAGGAGAATCCACTGGCACTCTTAGCAAGAAGGAGCTCCCCGAACAGTCATGCACCTAGGAACGAATGTTCTTGTGGAGCCTGTCGAAAATCCTCTTTATGTGATACCGACGCGTATTTGCTACTTTGTTGCTTATGATGATCCGCGCGGTCGACAATAACGAAGTGCTGACTGGTACGTTCTAGGTGGAGTTTCTCTTGAGTGTTGTTTTGCTTTTTCTATAAACATTGCTATCGCTTTGTTTTTGAATTAGTGTTCCCGGGTTTCATTATTAGATCTTATCTTATTGGATTTGTTGTGAGCGCTGGTCCTATGGGTCCAATAGAAGTAAGTAGATGGAGAGATCAGCCACAAACGATTTTCTTTCTAGTTTTGTCGTATCACATGTTGATGACTTTGTGAAGTATTGATCAGTGAACCATTGCGGGCGGGTAGCGAGAAAGCATTATCTATGTCAAATCTTTGTCTCAAACCAGCAAGATGTGGTGGAGAATGCGCGTTAGCGCAACGGCTTTCGCGCTAGTTGCTCAATCCGTTGCTTGTTTGGAGAGAGTACCATTATGGTGTAATGTAGAGTGTGTAAGCAATCATAGGCGACTCTCGAGAGAGCTGTCTGCTTCACACGGCCATGCTCCATTGCTTACTCCTAGAGCGGTATCTTTTGAAAAAGAACTAAACTGCTGAATTCAATCATGTCAATGCAATTGCGAGTTTTATCCCTCGTAGAATTCCCGTACCCCAGGCTTGTACTGATTCGCACCATACTGTAACCCCCGGTACCTGTGTGAGAGTATCATCCACAACGAAAGAGCCGAGGCTGTTTGGAAGGATCTCAATGAGCGCTTCTCCCATGGAAAGATCACAAAGATCTATAAATAAAGCCGGGCAACTTCAACAAGAGCAATTCTCGGTTAGCTCTTCTTTCACAAAACGCAAATCCTTTTGGTATGAACTTATCCTTCGTACTCTCTTCTGTCCGTTTTCACTCCTTTTAGCTGCTGGAGCTGTTTAGCTTCCTTCCATGCGCTTGGCATAGGCTACGTCAAAACGGAGATACCTGGGATCATCAGGAGAGGAACCTATACTTTTTACATTTATTCGTTGGAAGGAACAGGGAAAAAGCGAATATGGGTGTCTCCGCTTTTCAACAACTCATAGAAAGTGTAGTTTTCGTTATTCATGGAAAAAGTACTTTTTGTGAATATCATATTTAGTACGATTTCTTTATAAAGAAACGATTGGTTCGGAGCTGGGCATATTCACTTAATAGAAAGAGAAAGAGCATAGATAAACGTTTATAACAAAAGAAAGAGATACCTGGACAAAGAGACATGCTTTGCCCTCCCGGATGGATGAATCGGTGAACTGAGAGATAAACAAGAGTTTCCATTATTAACGTTATGATATTATCGATATCTGCTTTTGTGTGCACAGCTTCGTACACAATTTTATTAGAACTCCAAACCAAATCCTATCGGTAAGTTTTGAAATCTACATATTTTCCAAGAAAAAGAAAGCGGCGGAGCTGCTATAGACGCTTTGATTGGCTGGAGACAGAGATCTCTCAAGTGTGCAGTGATAGATCTTTAGAGATAGCCATACTGATGAAGTCGGCCCAAGCAATGCCCAAAGAATCCCATTTCTTTCTTGGTTGGACTAACCCAACCGGCAATTTCCGTCTTTCTGAATTGGGATAGTCAGATTCAGTCTTTCTTTCGTATCAAAGTCAGTTCTTTCCTTGATTCTTTCTTTTCGTGCATGACCTTTCTCGAACTTTCGAAAAATGATAGAATTGACTTTTCCGCAGCCACTATTTGGACTTCTCCTTTTAAGCTAAGCAATTATGAACGGAACGGGCAAGAGTGATCTTCAAAAGCCCAGGTTGGCTTTCCCACTTCCAAATCCGTAATAGTAAAGTAAGAGTAAGGTGCGGATAGCGGACAATTTCCATAATAGATAGCTAAAGTGCTTAATCCTGAGAAGATGGGAGACGTCGATTGTTAGAGTACTCTTGACAAGTGCATTTCTCAAATTCTAAAAGATTGAAAGCATGCCTGCCTGTTTGTTCTTTTCAGTTCCAATCAACCTTCTTTTTCTTTTTGAATCCAAGCAAGAGGATGCGCGTTAGCGCAACGGCTTTCGCGCTAGTTGCTCAATCCGTTGCTTGTTTGGTAAGATTACCGAAATTGGATTTCCTATGCTTGCTAGATTGATAAGCCAGAGAGGTAGTCGGGGAATTGGTAGTCAGGGTCGGAAAATCATCTGCTTGTAAATTATTTTTGTAAAAAAAAGTAGTACTCGTCCCGGAATAGGCGTTATGACAAAGAACAAGAAGAAAAAGGGGATGTTTTGTTAATGGGAACAAGGAACTGTTTATAGCTGTCGCGATATAAATAACTATACTCATCCGAGCCGCAGGAACATGTACATACGAAATACGAGAATTTCCACCTTGTTGAAGATCTGGTGGTGCTACCCGAAGACTTAAATGAATAGCCATCGCTGTTAAGAACAACCGATGCCTTATGTGTATTGGATCCGCTCTTCTGTTAGCATGAACACATGAATGAGATTCTATTCCTCTTCCTTATTCAGCCATAATATCACCCCCCACCCTCACCTTTCTTAGGACTATCAAGCCTTCTCGAATTAGGTCTATGGGTACGAAGGCCTCTCGAATTTTTTCTACGGTAGAAGCTTTGAACGTAGACCCGGATACAAATCTTTCACTCACTGAAAAGTGAAAACCTGTGACTATATCGTCCTGAAGACGGATGCGACGGGAAGAAGTGGCATTTAGAAGTGTTGCTGACTTTACATTTAGGTTTCGGCATAACAAAGCTTGCACTGTCTTTTCGCACTTAGGCGCACAGCGTGCCGTTGGTAATGATTCTACTACGGTGCTGCAAATTCGCAAGCTGATCCTAAGTAATCGTTGTTGTTCATTGGATTCCTCCGGAATGACTTCGTTAGGATTGAAGAATTGCTGCAATTCTTCCTGAATAGACTCGATTCTCCCGTCGAGAGTTTCTTTGAAAGTCTTACCTAAACTCTTCCGACTGAATATGAGAAAGCCTATAAAACAACGAGCTACTATCATTTCTTCATTATAGATTGAGATCTTCTTCGGACTTGATGCACAAATAGATGGAATAGCAGCAAATAGCATATTTCTATCCTTCATATCCGTTGAACTCAATCTCATCATAGGGTAACTACATCTTTTGAAGCTCTGCTCCCGAAAAGAGAAAGGAGACTGAGATAGGGGTTGTCCTTGGTTTTTCCAAGGAAAGCCTTCTTTTCTTTTGAGAACGTAAACATGAACGGAAGTAGCGTAGGACACCCACACTCGAAGAAATGGATCGATAAGAACAAACCGAACCTACACAGACAGAGAGATATTGACTTTTTTCACATCTGTAACTACTTCACATTTATTTATTTTGGAATTTCTCATTTCATTTAGGATTCCCCCTCGGGGAAATGGAAAAGTCCTTGAGGCTTGGCGGCCCCGGTCATCAGAATATTAGCAAAACAAATTGCAAATTTTGCAATGTCCAACATTGAGTCAGGCCATGGTTGATCTGTCACCAATGACTCCTCAATGTCTAGTGTTTTTGTTAATAGAGGATTCTTAATAAGAATTTTATTGAGACTTGAAAGGATCTCACTATGATCAAATTGTGAGAACGTGAAATCTGCATCTACCAGACATCCGCGCTGACAAAAAAGTTTATAGTTCGAAATCACATGAAAAGTAGTTTCTCTAGTGTCATCCTTTAGAGGCCGCATCGCCCACCAAAATTGACATCCGACACCTTCCGTAAATTTCATGATAATTCGAACTCGATTTCCAAATCCTTCTGCAAATATATCACAATAAATCTTCGGACGCTGGAGGAATTTTATGCAATTCAATAGGCTTTGTTGCATTGGATTTGGACATGCAGAATCAACCAATGGTGGAGCCTTTGGACATTTTGTCTGTGAAAACAGCTCCCAAACCTCCCACCAGGTTGTAGGCAGGGAACTGCTGCCACTTGATTCACCGGAGCCTAATCCAATGCAATCATTGTCTTCATTCACGAAATTAATCACATAATGGAAACTACAATCTGCGGGCAGTAAACCCATATATTTGAGAATTTCGCTACTTAGCCATCTTTTTCTATCTTTTTGAGCTTTCGCTAGAGATTTAAGCATACATTTAAACAGAAAATCTTCCCCAGCCGAACGACTACTAAATGCTCGGCTAAGTGCTCTCCCCTTTAGGCTTTGTATCATTCTATCTCTCGTCATCACTCGATCAAACCCGAGACTTGACATTGTTTCACGCTTTTCCGATGTAGCCATTCCCAACTTTTTAATTAGTTTCATGCTTCGCATTTTACTTCTATTGACTTTTTAAGAAAGAGATTATTATTCCTTTTCTCTTCTGCTATGTCGAAGAGATTTACTTATTTGCCGCTCCTTGGCTGTCAAACCTTCCAATTCGAATTTGAAATTCCATTCCAAATCCCACCCCCAAAGACAAGCGGCGATGATCCGTACATCGAACGCCTGTTTTGAGAAGAGGGCATTGCTAGGATGGTTTGATCGAGGGTCACGACCAGACTAGACCCACACATCCTAGCAACGTGGACTATCCTACTGAGCTAATGAAAGAAAAATGACACGAAGATCGACATGAGCTAGACATGGATGTATCAAGCCTTTCCTTATGTTCTCTCATACAACCTCGCATAGGAAGGGATTACTTAACCACGTAACTATACCCACTCGGGATAGGTGTGAACGCATTCACACAATCCGGGATGAATAAAAGGAATATCTCTAGCAAGGGAATGTGCTTTCGCACTCAATCGAATTCCCAACACTAGCCTGGTGAACTAGTGTCATCATATGCATTTCCAGGATTAGGATTTGGAAGAAAAGAATAGGAACGGAACAGCGGAACAGCGATAGCGAATCGGAATAGGGAAGGCGAAGTAGGTTTTAAAGCAAAGGGGATAAGCTGGATAAAAACCAAAAGGGCAGCTGCCCCGCTGGGCAAACGAACTGGCGAACTGGTTTAAAAACTAGGGAAAGTCCAAGTGGTATGAATCAAAGTTTGCTCTAAAGCTTAGTACCTGTCCTTTGCGGTCTAATCGGAGCTTAGGAATGAATAACTCACCCTATCCCTTCATATTGATAATCGTAAAGCGTATAGTACTCAGGCTTGAAATCGGAAGTGTTTAGCCATTCCGAGGCCCGTTTGCGATGGTCCAAAAGCCGGCCCTCAAGCCTCTCTTAGGTTCAAGTTTGAATCTATTCGCTCCGCCGTCTAGTTATCCACGAGCAAGGTCTCCCTACTTGAATGTGTGATGTCCGTACCGTAGGGTATCATCGTAGTTCAAGCATGTGGGTGCCTATGTCTCGTTGTGTTAAGTCAAACACGAGAGTATAGCCTAGATGCTAGGAAGAGGAAGACTCTCCTCGGGGAGGAGAGGCTTTCTCGGAAGTAGGGTATTCTAGGGAACCGTACCTGTTTTCCGACCCGAACCCTTAGCCGCCTTCCTAGGAAACGGACTAGCTTCGCTCGAGGATAGGAATAGCTCTTGCGCTAGGAATTGATCGCCCCTCGCTATGGTACGAGACCTCCACCAAAAGCAAGTATTGGAACCTCCAATGGGAAACCGAGGAAAAACAGATACGAATCTTTGAACGGAAGCCGAGTAAAGGCAGTTCAGCTTCGACCTTTGCTTTGAACTGGGGGTAGCATTATCAAAAACCATTGCTCGTAAAAGGGATCTCTCTCCTAAAAGGCATATCTCGTACGCTAGGGAATGTGCTTCGGCTTCTGCCTTGTCCCGAGTGCACCCTAGAGAATTTTTTTAAGCAAGTATTGGCGTAGGAGGAGCTCGTTAGCGTACTAGTCCTGGGGCAAACCCTTTGCTTCAATTGATGATTCGTATTAACGCTCTAGCTCGTCTCTATCGCTAGGTCTAGGAATAGCTCTAGCGCAATCCGATCTGTTTGGAGGGGTGTTCCGTTATTTCCGTTAAGCCGTGTAGCAATCCGATGAAACCTTAGCTAATGTGCTTTGCCCGAGGATACGATGCAAATAGCAAGTAGAGGCAACCGTTCCTGTGTATTAATCCCTGGCCGTTGATTTGATTGGTTTTAGCCGTTGGAAGTTGCAATTCCAACTATTTAATTAGATTTATTGGCGTACGTGGATAGCACTAGGTAAAAATAGCTCGTATAATCTCTAGCTCGTAGGCCAGAACTAAAAGGGAAAGCGACAGGTCTAGCTCGAATAGCGCTAATTCGTATTTAGTATTTACAACGTAGTATTTAACTAAATCGTCTTGTTCGTAGGATTCGTAGCGTCTTGGTTTCGATCAATGTCATTTCTCAAATCTAGGATGGGCTTGCCATAGGAGAGGTGGGAGCCGTTAGCCGTTCTTGGGATTACCGGTGCCCAGGAAAGAATGGATGAAGCAATGCCGGTACTAAATTGATCAAACATGATGGTGATCTGCTACCCACCTACTCTAATAGAAGCACTACAGGGGTATCAACTATTGAAACAAATGCTCAAACCAACTATTCAAATAGCAGGCTTTATCTTTCTCACTCGTCGTTTCGTTGGTCTTTTATTGGTCATTGATTGTTTAGTCTCGTGGAAGCAACCGATGCTTTGGTCATTCGACTCCTTGATGCCAGTCTGTGCTTGCTGTCATGCTGGCAAAAGCGGGGGTTTCGGCCGGTTTTACCTACTATTGGATTTGAACCAATGACTCTCGCCGTATGAAAGCGATACTCTAACCGCTGAGTCAAGTAGGTCAAGCTGAGTCAAGTCAGAGAAAATCGAAAAAAAGAGAAAGCCAACCAAAGCGCAACCAGAGTTCCCCGCGGGGTGGAGCGCTAAGAAAGAGAAAGCGTTATCGCTATACGAAATGAAGCTGCGGCTAGCACGCTAAGATAAACCACTTGGTTTAGGCTCCTGCTTAGTGGCGTGTGATTTCAACACTATTCCAGAGGTATATGACAAAAATGGTGGGAGAGACCTCTATGTTCCTCAGCTTAAATCATTCTAAGATTGTTTACAATTCTGTCATCTATTTGACATGAGGGCTAGAGGGTGGTCTTGGAGCAAGAAAAGTGTTGAGTCCAGGCGCATTATGGTACGACTGAGACTGAGTTGGGCAGGAGCAAGCGGTTGGATTGGCCTGACTCTTCAAGACCAAAGATACTCGGCTTCCTCTTCATCAAGTCACGAAATTCGACCCTTAGTTAGCTGCACCAAAACTAGAGTAGGGCCAAGCAAAGCCTAGGATGAATCTCTCTTCTAGTCTAGCTTCCGCTTACACTGAAGCTTCCACTCCCATATGGGCAAGAAGAGCTCCTTCTCTTTTTGCCAAAGCAAAGACTCGCCTTTCTTCTTTTCTGGCGGGATATGAAGACGGAAGCATGAGGACTGAGATGAATAGCCCATCCTTTAGTGAGCTGCTGAAAGACGTGCTGTTAGCCAACGCGAGTCATCAGTATGCAGGGAATAGGGTAGGTTAGCATATATAAAGGACGTGAGATTGAAGCAAGAAAATCTCTTCCTTCCCCTTCCTATGCAAGCCTGATTAGCTAATGGAGACAGAACGGAGTCATTTTCCCTATAGAGCGATAGACAGAACCAAGGCGAATCTCTCTGTTAGACATGATGACTACGTCATGTTTTCTTTTGCTGGAAAGCATCCACTCGGCCTTCTTCCCCAGTCTACCACTGATGGCAGACTAATCCCTCAATATGAAAACAATATCGAAGCGAGGACAGAGTTTTTGATCTCTGTTTTCGAACCCGAGACCTTTTGCTCAACCGTGAAAGGCTTTGACCATTCCCAAGAAAAAAAAGAAAAATCTATCATCCAATTTGATCTCTAAGATAGACAAAGTCTGGTTCACCAAAGAGCCTTATCCTACGTCACTGCCTGACTTCCATCTCCTGACATCGGTACTTGTTTTCTAGTTTGCCCAGGAAAAGTGGAATTGAAACCTGCCGCACGCGTTCAATAGTATGCGCTGCTGCTGGTCTTTCACTTGGAATGGAACAGGTATATCTCTTTGGCCCGGGGAATCCCAAACAAAATGTCGTCGGCGTATCGCGCATAGTAGATCCTGAGTGACCATTAGCAGCCAGCCAGTGCCATACCAACTCTGCCTCACCAGCCAGCGAGCGTAAGAATGGAGCGAGCGAGCAGCCTGCAACTATGTAGCGAGCCTATTTGAAATGATGCCAGACATTGCAATGAAAGAAAAAAACTTTCCTGTCTGTGTTATAGCTAGGACTTGGATGTTCCGGAATCCTCTTGCCGAGCTGGAACGACCCATCTCCTATTTCTGCTTCCAACGCCTACACGTTGAGTCTCAGTTACTCGAGAAAGACTTATTCATAGTGGAGATAGTCAACCTCCACCAGCAAGCAGCACCGGAGTGAATCCTTTCGATCTTTTTTGAGAGGGAAAATGATAATGAAAAAGGAGAAAAAAAAACGCTGAGAGATGGGACCTCCACGACTTCTTCTAACGCTAGAAGACCACAGGAAGAAACCCGGGACCAGAGCATGTCGTGAAAGACGCACACGGGGCGGGCGTGCTTCGACCGTGTCTCCGGGGCACAGTTGAATGTAGATATCATGAACGCGAGGATCCGGGAGAAGAATGCCAAATCTCAGGAAATAGGAATTAGAGGCTCGAAAACAAAGTCTGCTTTCTGAGCAAAAGGCTTTGTAAGAGAAGTTGACCCAAGTTTTGTCTGCTCGTGAGAAGACGGAAGAGGAACTTTCTGAACTGCTCGGGCAGGGTCACCAGTTGGCAAATAGCATTCGCGCCTCCCATCCGCACGTGAGAACTTGGAAAGCTCAACTGTCATCGGCTCGAAGCACACTTTCGCAGACTGATCTGCTTAGACTTCGGGCGTTGAGGCTTAAAGGGAAACCACGCAAAGCTCCGGTGATCCACTCTATTCTATGGCAACCTCCACCTCCTGGATGGATTCAAGTTAATACAGATGGATGCTCGAGAGGTCAGCCAGGACCATCGTCATGCGGAGGAATCTTTCGAAACAGCAGAGGTACATGGATGCTTTGCGCTTTCGTTGGGCAGCGGATTCGCATATCAGGCAGAGTGGGTTGGGGTTATGACGGCTATCGCTATAGCACACTCCAAGGGCTGGAAATACCTCTGGATCGAGTCAGATTCTACATATGTTGTTTTTTTATTAATATTAATAAGTCAATGGCATCTAGGTAAATTGCTTACTCTTGCTGTGACTAATAGTTGGCCTATTCGCCAACTCGATGTAAATAACGCGTTCTTGCAGGGTTCTTTAACTGATGAAGTATTCATGGAACAACCACCTGGGTTTGAAGACTTTTTGACTCCTGATTATGTTTGCAAGTTGCATAAGCCTATTTATGGCCTTCGGCAAGCCCCTCGTGCTTGGTATAACGAGCTTCGTACCTGACTTTTTTAGTATCAGAAGGATTCAGCATCTCACATTCCTCATTGTTTATACTTAACTCCCCATTTTCGGTTATTTATATACTAGTTTATGTTGATGATATAATCATCACTGGATCCGCAGCAGCTGAAGTGAATGCTTTTATCTCTACTCTTGCCAAACGATTCTCTATAAAGCCAGCTTTCTTATTTCCTTGGAGTTGAAGCTCACTACACTGCTAATGGCTTGTTCTTATCTCAAAGGAAGTATATCAGTGACCTCTTGCATCGACTTAACATGGCTGATGCCAAGGCTGTCTCAACGCCTATTGCTACTACTGAAGTGCTTAAATTATCAGATGGCTCGCCACCGGCTGATCAAAAATTATACCGTCAAGCTCTTGGGTCCTTACAATATCTCTCTTTGACTCGTCCTGACGTCTCCTTTGCCATCAACAAGCTCTCTCAGTTCATGCATTGCCCATCCACACTTCATTGGTGTGCTGTAAAACGCCTCCTCCGATATCTAGTTGGCACTCTTGACTAAGGTCTCTTGCTCCGTAAGAATTCTCCTCGCACTCTTCACGCATTTGCGGAGGCCGATTGGGCCGGTGATCCTAATGATCGAACTTCCACTTCAGCTTATGTTGTTTTCCTTGGAGCCAATCCTATCTCTTGGAGTTATAAAAAGCAAAAGACAGTTGCTCGATCCTCCACCGAAGCCGAATATCGGGCCATTGCCTCCACTGCCGCTGAAGTCAATTGGATCATGAATCTTCTTCAAGAGCTGAAAGTTCCAATCTCACCCACTCCAGTCATCTATTGTGACAATGTAAGTGCCACTTATGTTTGCGCCAACCCCGTGTTCCATTCTCGTATGAAGCGCATTGCCATTGACTTCCATTTCGTTCGAGATCAAGTTGCTACTGGTAAATTGCGTATTTCTCATGTTCATACTTCTGACCAACTTGCCGATTCACTTACTAAGCCCGTGCCTCGCCGGCACTTTCAAACTCATCGGAACAAGTCCTCAATGGCCAGCCAATCTTGCGGGGGCATGATTCAATTCTAAGCTAAACCCATTCAACTGCTGTAAAAAGGTCTGAGCCCTGCGTTGATAGAAAGAGCGCTCTTTTCATGAAACTAGAAATCTCGTAAGAGAAGAAGTGAGAAATCGGATCGACAAAGCACCATTTCCTCCGCTCAAGGAAAATCAATGCCGAAGACTGACAACCAACATAGATTTAACAGTGCCTCTGAGTTATCTCGTACTCGCGGTTTGACCTACCCAACCAGCAACTGAAGTGGAAGACTGACTGACTCAGGTGTTGGCTTTTAGCTCACCTGCCAGTCAATATTCTTATTAGACCCGTGTGACAATGGTGTTTCCAACACAAAAAGTATGGTATACTCAAGTAAAGTACTAGCTTCACCGGAAAAACAACTGTAACTCATGTGTGATCGCGGATTCCACGGTAACTGTTGTAGTTCCAGCTCTACATTAGGAGCATAGGGGCTCTATCTACATACAGAGTTTGACCCACGGTACGATGCAGCTGAAAAAGGTAAGCCGGTTAAGTGCTTTAACCATTTAGTACGAGCTTTCATAGAAAGCATACTATATCTTTTACCGCGTACAAGGACAAGTGGTGGGTAATCACGACACGGAAAGTAGCATCCCTTCTTTTCCATAAGGATGAATTGTGGGTTCAAATCGGATAATCAATCAATAGGGAAAAAGGAAGGGATTACTGTAAGATGGAATGCTCGCGTCGGAATTCATTCTTATCGTTACGGTAGCCTAAGAGCATTCAAGAGCTCAGTTAGAGCCTCTCAATTGATAGAGGCATGTTCATATGAAGCGCTACGCATATCTTATTTTACCAAAATAGGGTGGCACTTTTGGGGCTGGTAATTGAAGATCTGGGATCTATCAGTCAAAGTGGACTACTAAAAAAAACTTCTGTTGCAAGGTAATTTTTTTTTTAAGTCTATTTAGCTTCTTCGTAGAAAGAAGGGATTTGCTGCTTTCTTAGTAACAATATTCTTATGCTATCTGGCTATCGAGAAGAAGAATGGTTCAAAAAAAGGGAAGATAAACAAACAATTTCTCTCCCTTCCCCTAATCTAATGGAAAACTTTCCCGAATCTCAAGGAACTAGCCGTAAGATAAAGAGGTGGTCGAATACGGCCACTCATCCGCTTCCTAGCCGTAACAGATGGAATTGGAATCTCACTTAATGAAAGATGCACTATGCTTCATTCAATTGGACAGCTTTGCCCGTCTCTGGACTGTACTCTTTCAGATTCGGCAATGGATCTTTTTTTTACCCTTCTGGGGACTAGTCTAATTCTTAATTAGGAATCTAATCTTGAATAATATCAAGCAGTGTTCCACAATAGCCTGTGCCGTGACCCATCCTCCTGTGACACTGACAGTAGCAGGAATTGTTTTCAGCACCTGGAAAAGGTTTTTAATCGGAGTCAGGCAACTCGAGAGCTCCAAAGGACATAAGAACTTCAAACAACTTTTCAGTGTGAACGAGATAGAAATTGTACTTCTTTTGCTCTTTATGTTCTTTGCCCTTATTTTTCATCTACTGTGGTACAAACTTTTTTGAAACGTCTGTCACGACTTAGTTTGAGCCATTCTTGGGAATGAGATAGCTTTCACCTCTTTATCCTTAATAATATCCTTCAATTCTGAAGCTCGTTCTATTAACTGCGCAAATGTCGTTATCCCGACAGGAGCAAGAGGAATTCAAAATTCATAACGCAATCCTTTTAGGCAAATAGAGACTTGTTTTTTTTTAATGGGAATAGGCTCCGTGCATCGCCAAGAGTCTGAATCGAGCAATGAACTCCTGGGCTTTCTCTGTCGGTTCCTGGATGCATTTCCTCAAGTCGTCAGTAGTGACTGACTTCTTTCTTTAGAAGGTCGGAATCCGCCTGAATAAATCGCACATATGCTCCCAGGACTTCACGGAATTAGGAGGCACAGAGGTAGGTATACCAAGAGAAAGCTATGTGGGTAAGCGACGAGGGTTAAACCCAAATAACAAGTTTTTGTTTCCAGAAGTATCTCCACGCTGAGCGATGAACCTCGCCAAATGCTCTTTTGGTCCATCTTTTAGGTGAAATTTGGGCAATATGTATCCCGCTGGGTATGGCTCGTAGTCAATCTCTGGAGGATATGGAGGATCATAGGCTAGGTAACCTTTTCACTATTCTTTTATAAAGCTTCAAATAACCAGGTCTCTTCATCCTTATCGGGCACTCCCACAAGAGACAATTCTTTTTAGCCTCTAAGAGACAACAAGAAGAGCCTAACCAGGACCTTGAGATAACAGCCCATAGGGTAGCCCCTACAGAGCAAAAATCTAAGGTCGGAATACCGGAGTTCTTTCTTTGCTTCCAAGAACATAGATTCCTTCTTCAACCCAGGTCATGACCGAGGGCGGGTATCTCACTCGCATATCTAGAGCCCAGCATCTCTCCTGAACGACACCTTCCGCAGACTCTACTGGTGGTATTTCCCGAGGCGAGGGTAAATATGTGCATCCATATCGGTCAGGAAACGACAATGACTCTTCTTCTTCCGGGAAGCTATGGGCACCTTACAATTCTTAGACGACATTAGTGGAAGCGAACATTCGTAGCATTCATTGTCACCGATCATTGAAAAAAGAAGCCGTACGAAAACTTAAGGAATCTTTAGATTTGGCGGCTATAGACTCAAAGGGCACAGACAGGCTGCTGGTACAGTTTTTTTAGCTAACTAAAGTCCAACTTCCTTTGCCGAAAGAGGATGAAATGGATCAGCCGATTCAACTTAGCATTACCCGACTCGTAACTTCAAGCACAACCATCCATCTCAATCCAAAATCTCCGATCGTCTGTGATCCAAACCCTCCTCCGGTTTTGGATATATAGACAGTGCCTGCTCTCAAACCAACCAAGACAGCAGCAAGTTCCTATCGAGAACAAGACGACAGATCAATATGACCAATTTATCTAATATCTCGGGTGAATACGTGAAAAAGTGTTGCTTAGCTCAGTTAAATGGAATAAGGAAGAGAAAGTGTAGTGTGATAAGGGAAGATGCAAGTCAATTTTTAGGTTTTCAAGCAAGGGCTGAGATAGATATACAAACAAGAAGAATTCACATCAGAACCCTTTCCTGCTTCCCTTTTTTACCCATCGGACTCACATTTTGATCTCCTACGCTTGCTTTCATAGTCCCCCTACGAGCAGCCCGGAATCAATGAAGGAGTTCATTCAGCACCGAGCCGAGCGAGCGTAGATTCAATATGTTGATTGTACCGAACGAAGGATTTGCCTTATCACGAAAGCCACATTCGTTTCGTTTGAGGAAGTCACACGTCCTGTTCCCTATAAATAAGGAGATTCATTCTTTTTTTCAGAAATCCTCTCTTCTTCCTCCTCAAGCCCCTATCACAAGACCAAGCGGATCTCATCCTGCAGAAGACTCAGAGCGGATCTATCTAATGGCATGGCTGGCTGTCGGATGTGATCTATTCTCGTGTCACATCGCTTTCTTTCTTCTCCCTCCATTTTCTTCACTACTACCGCTCCTACACATAAATCAAAGAAGCATTGTGGAATAGTGGCATTTCGTTAATGGCGAAAATGTTCTTAGTGAAAGGGTTGCCGCAAAACCGGCAAACTCAGAGCGGTCTCTGAAAGTGAATAGGAGCATAGCGGCATCATCCAAGCCAAACACGTCTCCTCAGTCAAGGATCTTCTCGCGCAAAGAAGATCAAAAACATAACAACTGATTTCGCTTAATGCATGTCACCCACCCGCTCTCAATACAGCAAGTGACTCTCTCTCACAAGACAGAGAAAGATTACCGATTCATCCAATTTGATCAGAAGTGAGTTCATTGTTGTTGTATAGCGAAACCTTTCCTTGACAAAACCATTCTCAGCTAATAGAAGCCGAGCTATCTATCCAGATCAGGGTTGAACGAAGCGAATGGAAAAGCCAAAGAAAACAGAAATCCATTGCGATTAGAAACCTGTGACTCTACAGCCAGGGCTCGATGGCGATGTAAGATAGAAAGAATGGGGAGTTAGGGCTTCGGTTTCCTCTGTGGCCAGTTTAAATTCCAAATCATTTGCCGACATGCGGACTCACTTCTCTTTTATGGGATGAAAGCCCTTATCCCAGTTGTCTATTTACGTGGGTGAATCAAGTACAACAAGTCAGGTCAGAGCTTGTGGTAGAAGATTGGGCTCTGCTACGCAGATCCACTCAACTAGGAAAGAAGTACGCATTGCTGACTGACTGTTTGAACGATCCTAGTTACTAGTAAGTAGCTAATCAAGTCAGAGTAGGGTGGCCGAGAAGCTTCTTGCCGGTGCCCCCCAAAGCAAAGCACAGACTCTACTCACCCACGCGTTTTCCACCTACGGAGGGAGAAATCATCGAAATATCCTCATCCCCTGAAAGGGAACCCGAAAACAGGACGAGAGTGGATAGGGTGACTAAGGAGGGCTTGCTTCCATTTGGATTTCGTAGTCGTAGAATGCCTTTATCTTGATCCATATCTGGATCATTAAGATGAAAGTAAGGACTTCCTTGATAAAGTATATCTTCGTTCCATTGGAATGATCTTTTTTTTATTTTCAGGTGCTCCCCCTCCCAATCAACTTCCAGCCCGACTCCAGAGGAACAAATCCTGGACCCAGCCGAGAATGCTCCAGATTGGCCAGCCGAAATTTCCCCTGCGAGTTCCTTTTTATTTGATTGAGCGAACGAGTTTGAGTTCCATGTCGTCCAGTCGAGCTTATTTCTCTTTCAGGCCAGAAGTGTCCTTCTCCCTCGAAGTCTTAAGCACTTCTTTCAGATTTTCTTATGTTAAAAAGTATAAAGTGGGGGAATCTCGGTTAAAGTAGAAGTGGGTTTCCTGTTGACATGTCTAGTAGGAGTGCTTCTTATTGCCCTTGTAGCAGTAGTTGTATAAATTCCTCACCCAGTATAATTACCAAGTCTAATTATGTGTCTCCCTACCACTATAAGTCAAAATACCAAGGGAGTAGAGTCGTATCCCCCTTACGAGATAGTGGAAGTAGCATTAGCAGTAAAAGTAAGCTCCTTTTCAAGCCTTGTTTCAGCCCCTATCTCTCCGGCAATAAGTAAAGATATTTCAAGCTTTGGATAGGCCGAGAAAGCCTTCAAACTATCACCAAGAAATCTGTCTCCCGAGCTTTAAGAGGTTACCGTTCAAAACAAGGTAGGTCTATACGAGCCAATTGCAATTGATTTTTCCCATTCTTTCTTTTACGTTACTTGTCTTGACTACGTGTGGGCTGCATATTTTAAGTGAAGCGGTAGCCATTCTAGTTCATCTAAAATTTGCATATATAGTGGATTTTCTCTTTGATGAGAATCTAATTAATTCAAGACTGCCTTGATTTTCCCAGTTATTACTCGAGCGCGCTGAGGCAACTCTGAACTAAGCTCAGGGGAGGGGTAGTAGGTATGCTTCAAACCCTCCAGCACCTTGAAGAACGATGGCACTAGATCGGGAAAGATGAATGACCAATGAGGACAGGACAATGAGGGGAGTTGGTAATAGAGAATCCTCCCTTCTTCTTTGCTTTCTTGCCTGAACCTGAAAAAATCCAAAACAAAGATAGACGGTTTCTAGCCACTACGGTCTACCTTTCTTAAGGCCCTAAAACAACTTTCTAAAGAGCATAGGAAGGGCGGTTGATCTTCTTCCGACTTATCCTTTAAAGTCTATAGTTCTGTTCTTTCTCACTCCAGCATCTGCAAAATCTAACTGAACTGTCTTCGCGACTTCGTGCCTCAACTTGGAAGTCTAGCTACCTATCCGTCTCTACCTCTGACAATAGATCTATCCCACTCTGTCCAAGCAGTCGAGTTTCGCTTCTTTCCAGTAAGTCAGTCGATCTTGATTTGTTTTCCTCTCCCTTTCGGTAGAAATCCGAACTCTATGATTCGATTCTTTATTCTATTTTTTCATTTTCAATAACTGAGGTCAGTTTGCTGAATAAGAGAGAGCGAAAGACTTTCCGCGTAAGAGCTCTTCAAACCTTGTCCTATCAAAGCAGCGCTGATACTCCTGGAAGTGCAAAATAAAAGGGTTTCAAAGAAGAATCATATATGCGAGACCCTTGATTTGGCCAAAAGGAAGGATAGCCAAGAAAGATGCCTGCTTTGGCACAGGGTGGAACAGTTTTCTTTATGCCTATTGGGCTTGTGATTGTGGGCAAAGGGAGCCACAGACTGGGAGATAAGAATAAGTGGGCTTAGTATGAACAAGAACTTCGTGAGGTCCAGAGAGCACGGGTGTCAGCATTTTCTTCATTAAATAAAATACCGGCCGGCTCTATATCCTATCTTCCGGATGAACGAATCATACTTTTCCACTGTAGAATTCTAAGCTGCTGGCAACGGTTCGAGATAGAGTCTTTTTCTTTCCTGCTGGGCAGTACCAAGGAAAGGAGTAAGCAAAAGCAGCTCCAACCTGTTTGGATTTTGATTTTGAGCCTGTCTCAAAGACCTAAATATAGACTCAATCGAGTTTCAAAAAAGACGCGTTTGTAGATTTAGATTCCATCTATAAGTCGCCGGAAGGGAAGATGGGTTTTTTTATTGTAGATAAATTGCCGCGCTGTCGTAGGCTTTCCGAAGATCTACTTTGAGGCAGGTCTTGGCAGCACCAGAAGAAAGATGAAAGTTCCGAACCAGCTCAAAACATGAGACCTCATATTAGACCTAATCCCTCCACCACCACAACCAAGACCCAATTCAATACCAAATATCCCTCCCAACCAAGACTTTTGCCCTATGCTGGAAATTCCATGAAACCAGAAGTGCCAATATATACTTACCTTAACCAACTGCTTCCAACTCAACAGCATGACCCGTACCAATACCTGCACAAAGGCCGCAAAATCAATATCAATATGGGCGGCAGATACATAGAGTTTATTTTCCAATATTTGAAGGGGCCAGGTCACAGGAATGCTTCTTCGGCTTACAATTCAGAGTCCACAACCGTAACTCGAGCACTTTGCCCTAGCTCTTGCTCTTTCCTTCCTTGCAACGGGCTGCCTACTAATATTTACTTACCTCAATGAAAAGAATGGTGCGCTAACTTGAGAACTAGGATTTGCCAAATTCGTATTAGGGGGGGGGCTATGCAGCAATTCAACCACAGTTACTGTACTAGATATCTCTGGCTTATCCTAATGAAATTCTGGCTTAGCTTCTTCCTGGTGATGGATATAGTCTCGATGGCTTTGCCCCTAGTATGGCTTAAAAGTAAAATAGGATATCCTGAAAAAGGGAATTTCATGTGTGAGCACCTTGCCTCTTTTAGGGAAGGCTATTTACCAAGTGAGTCTGCGCTGCATGCTACGAAACAGAAGAATCATTTGAAATCCCATTTGCACCCGGATTCAGCTTCTTTCGAACTAGCAAATGCACTTTCAGAGCCAACAACGGATCGGAGTTCGCCAGAATACGACGACATGCTGAGTTCTCAACGACTAGCATGAATTGAAGGACGCTGATTGCCGTTGTACCTATTGATAAAGGATTGGACAACTCGACACGGACTACGCAACGGGCTTCAAGGAATTGAAGAATCAACTAGTCACTACGCTGCATACTCGTACCAGGGAATGTTGCAGACCGACGGGCACTTCGTTGCTGGGCTGGAATAGAAACTTACGTATGGAGGACTTGTGAGATCTTTCACTCTTCGACAACGAAAGCCTTGAGGACGTCAGCGATGTGTTATAGGGACGTCTCGCGATCTTGCTTCTAGAGTACGTACGGGAACATCCAATCGAGTGCCTAACCTTGGGTGCTCCGATCTTGTTCGTGAGGAAGAAAGACTGCCTTCTTCGTTCAATGAATCTGCATACCACCAAGGGCTATTTGAAAAAAGAAGTCTGAATCCGTGTCTTCTCTGCCATTTGATTTCCTTCACCACTAGCACTAGCCCCGCCAGCTACTAGAGTATAGCTACTTTCGCTACCTTGACTCTTCTTGTTATTATCCAGACCCATCAAGTCATTCAAAAGCAAAGAAAGAAAGATGAATAAGCAAAGCGAAGGCCAAGCCTGATCTCCCTTTCCCTTGATATGGTGGACTCCTAAAATAGGCTTTCTTTGTTCGTATGATTTTTCATAATACTATAATAAGCCACTCCTGAAAATAGGCTGGCGGCTACTCGAACCAAATATGGAACTTGCTCTTTAGCATAGGTAGACTTCACTACCTGGCTGGATAGGTCAGCCTCTAACCCATTTCTCTGGTCCTATATGTTTTTTTTGCAAGTACCATTCCTGCTATTCGCATTGATTGAGTACTTTAGAGTTTTCTTCTTGATGGAAGTGTCAAATACTTAGTAGGAAGTCCCGGTGGGTAATCACCAAATGTTCTAGTACGAGTACATCCAGTTCCGGGTGGTCATCTAGTATGGGACCTAAGAGAAGCCCTTTTTGAATCCTTTTATTAAGCCATTGCTAATCCCGTAAGGCAATCCTTCAACGTTGTAGAAAAGAGTTCAATACAAAAGCACACAAAGGCTTTGGACTATGAAAGGCTACCTTTATCATGCATGAATAAGGCCGGGAGATTATGTCCTCAACAAACCTATCTACTACTAAATGACAATTAAAGGGACGCCAACCATTGGAGGTGATACTGGTGATGGTAATGGTGAAGATTCTTCTCTTTTTCCTGGGTACATAAAGATAAGAAGAAGGCAACGAAAAGCACTTAGAAAAGGCTATTAAGAAACTGATCCACTATTTGAAACCTGTCATCCACGTTAGAAAGAGAGCCATGAAAAGCATAGATCCTCAAGGAAAGGAAAAAACACCACTTCGTCTATTTACGATTCCCATAAACCAGGCCGTGCTTTCTTTTATTTAGTAAGCTCAGCCGAAGAGCCCTGGACCGGCAGCACCTGCAAATGAAACATGCATGCCTTTCGCTGCGCGCCTTTACTTGCTTCGGAAATCAAACAATGCATTTCTTCTCAACATAAACATATACCGGTCTTTCTCTCTAGCCTATACTTGACCTTGCGTACAAGCCTATTATCCTATCGGTATGCCTATGTGACCCATATGTGCTAAACCGGTACTTGTTACTTACTTCTATCTATTAAACGTTACCGGTACTTAGTTACCGTGACTTAATAATGCTTAGTACTAAACCTTACTACGTAGTTCAAGCTATACTGACCTTTCCATGTTTTGTACTCATCACTTGCCTATGAGCTTACCTGTGAATACTTTGTCCAGCAGCCCTTGTTTCTAAGCACCCATCTCTTGCTTTGCCTCCTCCTTGCAACCAGAAACCTATCGCCCCTCTCTTTTCAAAACAAACAACGCGGAGCGCCTTGTGAAGTGAAAAGATGAGCTATGATGACTTGGCT